>NC_079193.1:224185397-224322897 GCF_029499605.1 Hyla sarda
ACATAAACAATTGTGTAATCCCAGCATAACAAGAAGATATTATTTTTTGTGAAAGATAAAGAGAGCATCACAGCCTGATCCCACACTCCATGTCTTTCATATAAATGTATAGGTCTTCAGTGTGACTTAATGGCCATATAAGAAAAATGTGCCCAGTCACTGCATTTATCCTTTCTGCGCTAAAACTTTTGTCCGTTGCTTGTGATAAATGCATAATAAAAGCACAAAGGATGGTTTTCCACGGGGGGAAAAGAAGAAACATAATTGGAAATTACTAAAACACAGTTTGTTGGTCAGAAAGCACGTGGCTTCATATCGGGCCTATTGCCAGATTTAGAGAAGAACCAGTCATGTCCCCAATTAAATTAAACTAGCAGCGCACATTATTTCCTTTCTGGCCCCCGATTCCAGAACATGTAGTTGTTTTTTTTCTGTAGATCTTTTATTTAAAAATAAAAAACATTACAATAGTACAAGCAATATATACAAATATTAGTCCATAATTGTCCATCAGAGTATTTTCTGGTCCAGCCTTATTCTGACCTACCACACACCACTTAACCCCTTAAGGACGGAGCCCTTTTTCACCTTAAGGACTCGGCCGTTTTTTGCAATTCTGACCACTGTCACTTTAAACATTAATAACTCTGGAATGCTTTTACATATCATTCTGATTCCGAGACTGTTTTTTCGTGACATATTCTACTTTAACATAGTGGTAACATTTTATGGTAACTTGCATCCTTTCTTGGTGAAAAATCCCAAAATTTGTTGAAAAAAATGAAAATTTTGCATTTTTCTAACTTTGAAGCTTTCTGCTTGTAAGGAAAATGGATATTCAAAATTTTTTTTGGTTCACATATACAATATGTCTACTTTATGTTTGCATCATAAAATTGATGAGTTTTTACTTTTGGAAGACACCATAGGGCTTCAAAGTTCAGCAGCAATTTTCCAATTTTTCACAAAATTTTCAAACTCGATATTTTTCAGTGACCAGTTCAGGTTTGAAGGGTCTTGATATTAGAAATACTCCACAAATGACCCCATTATAAAAACTGCACCCCCCAAAGTATTCAAAATGACATTCAGTCAGCGTTTTAATCCTTTAGGGGTTTCACAGGAATAGCAGCAAAGTGAAGGAGAAAATTCACAATCTTCATTTTTTACACTCGCATGTTCTTGTAGACCCAATTTGTGAATTTTTGCAAGTGGTAAAAGGAGAAAAATTTTACTTGTATTTGAAACCCAATTTCTCTCGAGTAAGCACATACCTCATATGTCTGTTAATTGTTCGGCGGGCGCAGTAGAGGGCTCAGAAGGGAAGGAGCGACAAGGGGATTTTGGAGAGAACATTTTTCTGAAATGGTTCTTGGGGGGCATGTTGCATTTAGGAAGCCCCTAGGGTGTCAAAACAGCAAAAAAAACAAAAAACACATGGCATACCATTTTGGAAACTACAAATGTTCCCTCGGGGAACATAACAAGGGATAAAGTGAGCCTTAATACCCCACAGGTGTTTCATGACTTTTGCATATGTAAAAAAAAAAATTTTTTTACCTAAAATGCTTGTTTTCCCAAATATTTTACATTTTAAAAAAGGGTAAAAGCAGAAAACACCCCCCAAAATTTGAAGCCCAATTTCTCCCGATTAAGAAAACACCCCATAAAAAACACCTGGCGCACTACAGGTCTCAGAAGAGGAGTAATCACATTTGGCTTTTTGGAAGCAAATTTTGCTCTGGGGGCATGCCGCATTTAGGAAGCCCCTATGGTGCCAGGACAGCAAAAAAAAAAAAAAAAAAACACATGGCATACTATTTTGGAAACTAGACCCCTCGGGGAATGTAACAAGGGGTTAAGTGAACCTTTATACCCCACAGGTGTTTCACGACTTTTGCATATGTAAAAAAAGGGTAAAAGCAGAAAATACCCCCTAAAATTTGTAACACAATTTCTCCCGAGTACGGCGTTACCCCATATGTGGCCCTAAACTGTTGACTTGAAATACGACAGGGCTCCAAAGTGAGAGCGCCATGCGCATTTGAGGCCTAAATTAGGGACTTGCATAGGGGTGGACATAGGGGAATTCTACGCCAGTGATTCCCAAACAGGGTGCCTCCAGCTGTTGTAAAACTCCCAGCATGCCTGGACAGTCAGTGGCTGTCTGGCAATACTGGGAGTAGTTGTTTTGCAACAGCTGGAGGCTCCGTTTTGGAAACAGTGGCGTACCAGACGTTTTTCATTTTTATTGGGGAGGGGAGGGGGGCTGTGTAGGGGTATGTGTATATGTAGTGTTTTTTACTTTTTATTTTATTGTGTGTTAGTGTAGTGTAGTGTAGTGTTTTTAGGGTACAGTCACACGAGCGGGGGTTCACAGTAGTTTCTCGCTGGCAGTTTGAGCTGCGGCAGAAAATTTGCCGCAGCTCAAACTTGCAGCCGGATACTTACTGTAAACCTCCGCTCATGTGAGTGTACCCTGTATGTTCACATTGGGGGGGGAACATCCAGCTGTTGCAAAACTACAACTCCCAGCATGCGCTGACAGACTGTACATGCTGAGAGTTTTAGTTTTGCAACAGCTGTAGGCACACTGGTTATGTATCACTGAGTTTGTGACCGGACTCAGTGTTTCACAACCAGTGTGCCTCCAGCTGTTGCAAAACTACAACTCCCAGCATATACGGTGCATGCTGGGAGTTGTAGTTTGAAACAGCTGGAGGCACACCTGTCGTGAAACACTGAGTTAGGTAAAAAAAAACTGAGTTTCACAACCAGTGTACCTTCAGCTGTTGCAAAACTACAACTCTCAGCAGTCACCGACAGCCAACTGGCATGCTGGGAGCTGTAGTTATGCAACCAGCAGATGCACCACTATAACTCCCAGCATGCACCTTAGCTGTTTGTGCAAGCTGGGAGTTGTAGTTATACAACAGCTGAAGGTACACTTTTCCATAGAAAAAAATGTGCCTCCAGCTGTTGCAAAACTATAAGTCCCAGCATGCCCATAAGGGAATGCTGGGAGTTGTGGTGGTCTGCCTCCTGCTGTTGCATAACTACAGCTCCCAGCATGCCCTTTTTGCTGCTGGGAGCTGTTGCTAAGCAACAGCAGGAGGCTGTCAATCACCTCCAACTGCTGCTCCGGGACACAGGTCAGTCCCTCGCCGCCGCCGCTCCTGGGGCCCCGATCCCAACAGGGATGCCGGGGATCGGGGTCCCCAGCTGTCGGGGTCCACGTCCCGCACCCGCTCACGTCCTCCAGAAGAGGGGCGGAGCGGGTTGCGGGAGTGACACCCGCAGCAGGTGCCCTGATTGGTCGGCCGGTAAACCGGCCGACGAATCAGGGCGATCGTGAGGTGCCACCTCACCCCTGCTGGCTATGGCTCAGCCAGTAATTCCGGGTCACCGGGTCACTGGAGACCCGATTGACCCGGAATCGCCGCAGATCGCTGGGCTGAGTTGTCCAGCGATCTGCGACCATCGCCGACATGAGGGGACATAATGACCCCCCTGGGCGATATGCTGCGATGCCTGCTAAACGATTTCTCAGGCATCCGGCTCCGGTCCCCAACCGGCTAGTGGTGGGGAGCGGAATTCCCACGGGCGTATGGATACGCCCTGCGTCCTTAAGGACTCGGAATGCAGGGTGTATCCATACGCCCTGCGTCCTGAAGAGGTTAAATAACAAGCTCCACACGTATTTTTTGTACCTAGTCCGACAGTAGGACCCCCATTATCCTTCGTGCTTAGTATGTTAACCCCTTAAGGGCATAGCCTATTTTGGCCTTAAGGACACAGCCAATTTTATTCTTGAATTCTCGTTTTTAACTCCTCACCGTCTAAAAATCATAACTTATTTCTCCATCCACAGACCCATTGTGAAGGCTTGTTTTTTGCGCGATCAATTGTACTTTGTAATGACATCACTCATTTTACTATTACTGGAACAAGCAAAAATTATTTGTGTCAGAAAAATTGAAAAGAGAACCGCAATTTTGCAAATTTTGGAAGGTTTCGTTTTCACGCTGTACACTTTACCGTAGAAACGACACGTTTTCTGTGAGTCAATACGATTAAAGTGATACCCATGGTTACATACTTTTCTATTATTGTACTTACATTTTTTTGCGTAGGCATAGCACTGATCAGTGTTATTGGTGATCTACTTCTCTGGTCTGCTAGATGCCAGACCAGACCAGACAAGAAGACCCTGGGTGACGGTCGGAGCAGGTGAGGGGACCTCCAGCTGCAATGTTGGATGACCGGATCGCCCCGGGGTGATCAAATCATCCATTCAAATACCCGCATTGCCGCAGATGCCGTGATGTGTATTGATCACGGCATCTGAGGGGTTAACAGTGGACATCAGCACACCTTTACTGGCGGGTTCCAAGCTGCTGATAGCAGCTAGGACCTGCCATGAATGATGCGAGCACTGCTCCAGTGCTCGCGTCATGTACAGGAAGTAAATGTACATCCTGGTGCATTAAAGGGGTACTCCGGTGGAAAACTTTTTTATTTTTTATTTATTTTTTTCAAATCAACTAGTGCCAGAAAGTTAAATAGATTTGTAAATTACTTCTATTAGAAAATCTTAATCCTTCCAGTACTTATTAGCTGCTGAATACTACAGAGGAAATTCTTTCCTTTTTGGAACACAAAGCTTTCTGCTGACATCACGAGCACAGTGCTCTCTGCTGACACCTCTGTCCATTTTAACAACTGGGCAGGAGAACTGAGTAAGAGAAAATGCCCATAGAAAACACATGCTGCTCTGGACAGTTCCTAAAATGGACAGAGATGTCAGCAGAGAGCACTGTGTTCCAAAAAGAAAAGCATTACCTCTGTAGTTTTCAGCAGATAATAAGTACCTGAAGGATTAAGATTTACAAATCTGTTTAACTTTCTGGCACCAGTGATTTAATAAAATAAATAAAAAAGAGGTTTTCCGCCGGAGTACCCCTTTAAGTACCAGGACGTACATTTATGTCCTGTGCCATTAAGGGGTCAATAAATTAATGAAACAACAACAAGGCAGTCTCCACAGTCCAATGTCAGAAATGGGTGAACGTGAGTTGCTCCAATGAACATGGCCAATTGTGATGTATACAGACTTACAACTACCTTCTGACAGCAGTACTGAGGGGATCCTGTGTCTGATGGTTTCGGGATCGCCTCTGCTTCCAGAAGGCAGGGTGGGGGACCTCATCAGATCCTGCAACATTGTGCTGCTAAAGTCCCCCTGACATTGCCTGGACATTGACAAAGCAGCTAAAGTCCATACCTCTTTGACCAAAGACAGTGGAGTCGTCCCAGTTTAATACTGTTTTCATCAATTAACGTACTGGCACCAAATATAATGAGTCCTACTGGAGAAGGACACAGAAAGAAAAACAGTCATCTGGGATTAGGAAGGAATTAGTGTACGCTGCCAGTTTTATTCATTTGGGGACATGACCGATCTTAATGACCAATCCTCTTTATTCAGAATTAACCTAGAGGCCAGTCAGGTTTCTATGCATCAGACCATATCAGTATTCTGAGCGCGAGCCACCATCACCCCCCCTGAGCTGCAGTATCATCATTATGCTGCAGTGAGAGACCAGTCATAAAGCAGGCTGCTCTGTACTCGCTGCACAGATCCAAGCAGACAGATCTCAGGAAACGCTTGCCATCAGATAGACTGCTTACTCGCAGCATGAACGCCGTACCTGGTGTAGCTGTTAATTTGCTGTGACATAGTCATGTTTATACTGTTCAGTTCTGTTACATTAAGGCTGGAAGGCTGGTGTTTACTACGACTGTGGGACTGGTGACTTTTGTTTGATATTACACCATTACTGCAATTGCTATCCGAACCTGAGGAGAAAAGAAACCAAGGCTTTAAAGGGGTACTCCGGTGGAAAACTTTCTTTTTTTAATTTTTTTAAATGAACTGGTGCCAGAAAGTTAACACAGATTTGTAACTTCTATTTAAAAATCTTAATCCTTTCAGTACTTCTTAGAAGCTGTATGAATTTCTTTTTTGTCTTGTCCACACTGCTCTCTGCTGACACCTCTGTCTGTTTCAGGAACTGTCCAGCGTAGGTTTGCTATGGGGATTTTCTCCTGCTCTGGACAGTTCCTGATACGGGCATCAGGTGTCAGCAGAGAGCACTGTGGACAAGACAAAAAAGAAATTCAAAAAGAAAAGAATTTCCCCTGTAGCATACAGCCGCTAAGAAGTACTGGAAGGATTAAGATTTTTTAATAGAAGTAATATACAAATCTGTTTAACTTTCTGGCACCAGTTGATTAAAAAATTATATTAATAATGTTTTCCATCAGAGTACCCCTTTAAGTGCAGTACAGAAGTAAAAACAAAAACACTGTTAAAAGGGGTATTCCAGCTTTATACATCTTATCCCCTACCCAAAGGACAGTAGATAAGATGTATGATTGCAGAGGTCCCACCAATGGGGACCCTTGCAATCTCTGTGCAGCCCCCGGCAACCTGTGGCGGGCGCTGCCTCCGAGACGTGGACGGGAGGTGACATCACACCACGCCCCTCCATTTATGTCTATGGGAGGGGGCATGACGGCTGTCACGCCCCCTCCCATAGACATGAATGGAGGGGTGTGGTGTGACATCACTAGGGGGCGTGGCCGTGACCTAAAGTCCCCATCTCAGAGGCAGCGCCCGGCACAGATTGCCAGGGGCTGCGCCGAGATTGCGGGGGTCCCCAGTAGTGGGACCCCTGCGATCATATATCTTATCCCCTATCCTTTGGGTAGGGGATAAGATGTATAAAGCCAGAATACCCCTTTAAATAGCAGAACTATTCAATACATGCTAGAAAGGATTTGAAGACTCCGACTATCATGAACTTTCTCCAACTTGGAAAATGGATCCACCATAATGTACAGGAATTCATCATTACACAGACTGCAATAAGCTGTAAGAAATAAAGCAGGGGAGAGCCCCAACATTACTGCCGCACCGGAGAAATCTAAAGCTTTTACTATCATTTACAGTAACCCCCCGATAAGAGATGGCCCCGACATATGATCAAATCGACATACGATGCTTTTATATGTCGGGGCCATCGCATTAACTGCTATCTGACAGCGCAAAATGCTTAAGCTGCTGTCAGATAGCAGTTTAAGCATCCCTGGCAGGTTCACTTACCTATCGCCGCTGCTCCGGGTCCACTTCGCGATCCTCCGCATCTTCTCGGGGGTCCGGGCCTCGCTTTCCGGCGTCGTTATTACGTCATGCGCACGCCGTCCCGGTGCACCAACGTAATTACGTCACCAGAAAGCGAGGCCCGGACCCTGCAGAAGATGCGGAAGAAGCCGGAGGATCATGAAGAAGACGCCGGAGCAGCGGGACAGCATCGGGAGCCCCTTGGACAGCATCGGGAGCGGTGAGGACACGGTCCGGAGCGGTGGGGACAGGTGAGTATTAAATGCACTTTTTACATTGCACGAATCCCTCAACATATGATGGATCCGACAAACGATGGGTCGTTTGGAACGAATTACCATCGTATGTTGAGGGACCACTGTATTCCACTGATGGCCAAAATGACAAACAAGCTGCATAAAATATTACATGCAATTTGGCACTTTTTTTTGTGGTGTGGTAACAATGTAATTTTTGGAAACGGCAATACTCCCCTAAGTGAATATACTCTTAAACGTGACAATACATATAAGAATAAATATGAACATAAAATAGAAAAGAACCATTAAACGGGGTACTCGCATCTTAAAAAGTTACGGAAGTTTGCGAAAATATTATGATCGCTCAAACTTCAGGACAGCACCGATCATGAGAAGAAAAGGACTACAAGCACTGAGAACCAGATGTCTTCCTTGGATGGTGTGTAGCTCTGTGGGCCCTTCGCGCTCTGACTTCCATAATGGCAGATCCTAGCAATATTTTATCACTTTGTTGTGGAAAATCCCCATTAATGAGTGTTATTATGTGTAGGCTGCTAACAGGTTTGGGTTCTCCCTTTGGTGGTAGCAAGTTGAGGACTGATTTTCTTGCCTGCAAACTGTAAAACTACTTTATAACCGGAAATGCACCACTTTTGTACATGACGAGGAATATTACAATTTCTGGAAGAAAATTATCTGTTTTTCAAATCTAACCTATTTACTTGAGTTTCAGTTCTTTAACCCCTTAAGGACTCAGCCCATTTGGGCCTTAAGGACTCAGACAATTCTATTTTTTTAGTATGAGGGCTTGTTTTTTGCACGACAAGTTGTTGTTTGTAATGACATCACTCATTTTACCATAAAATGTATGGCGCAACCCAAAAAATACTATTTGTGTGGGGAAATTGATAAGAAAACCACAATTTTGCTAATTTTGGAAGGTTTTGTTTTCATGCTGTACACTTTATGGTAAAACAGACATTTTATTCTGTGGGTCAATACAATTAAAATGATACCCAAGATTGCATACTTTTCTATTGTTATACCGCTTAAAAATTGCAAACTTTTTAACCAAATTAGTGCATTTAAAATCCCTAATTTGCTGACCTATAACTTTTTCATTTTTCCGTATAAGCGGTGGTATGAGGGCTCATTTTTTGCGCCGTGATCTGTAATTTTTTTTGATACCACATTTGCATATATAAAACTTTTAATACATTTTTTATACATTTTTGGGGGGAATAAAAGGTTATAAAAAAGCAGCAATTTTGGACTTTTTTCTTTACATTCACGCCGTTCACCATATAGGATAATTAACATTATATTTTAATAGTTTGGATATTTACGCACGCGGCGATACCAAATATGTTTGTAAAAAAAAAAATATTTTTTTTTTTTCTTTTTTTACACTTTTTGCGGGGTAAAATGGGGGAAAACATGACAATGTAAATTTTTTTTGGGGGAAAGGATTTTTCACATTTATTTTACTTTTATTTTTACACTTTAATAGTCCCTATAGGGGATTATTTATAGCAATCATTTGATTGCTAATACTGTTCAGTGCTATGCATAGGGTATAGCACTGATCAGTATTATCGGTGATCTTCTGCTCTGGTCTGTTCAATCTCAGACCAGAGCAGAAGACCCCTGAAGACGGACGGAGGCAGGTGAGGGGACCTCCGTCCGCCATTACAGATGATCGGATCGCCGCGGCAGGGCTGCGGGCGATCCGATCGTCCACATTAAGTACCGCACTTCTGCAGATGCCGTGATCTGTATTGATCACGGCATCTGAGGAATTAATGGCGGACATCCGCGTGATCGTGGATGTCAGCCATTACCAGCGGGTCTCTGGCGGCTAACAGCAGCCGGGACCTGCCGCGCATGACCCGAGCATCGCTCTGAAGCTCGCGGTTATGTTTAGGACGTAAATGTACATCCTGGTGCATTGAGTACCACCTTAGCAGGTCGTACATTTAAGTCCTGCGTCGTTAAGGGGTTAAAGTGACAAACTTTCCACAACATGACTAGGGTCCCTGTTTGGTCATTCTGTGGCTACACACTATAGCACTGTTTCCCAACCGGGGTGCCTCCAGCTGTTGCAAAACTACAACTCCCAGCATGCCCGGGCAGCCAAAGGCTGTCCGGGCATGCTGGGAGTTGTAGTTTTGCAACAGCTGGAGGTGCCCTGGTTGGGAAACACTGCACTATAGCTATATCACAGCTTCAGCCTCAGATAAAAAGCTAAACCTTCAGACATAAAGCTAAATTCAGAATCCTTTTGGTTTCTTGTTGTAAGAGAGCAAACTGTGTGTATGAACTGAGAGAGTCATAGTATATGGAAATATAAGCATCTCTAATACTGATGTTTGCAAAAAGTCCTTCTGAAGCCCAGAGAAAGTCCCAGCAGGGCAGCTGTTTGTAAAGTCTGTGGATAGACATAGGACTGGCTCACATTTCCCAATGGCCTACCGGAATAACTGTCTTGTGACTTAGGACTGCGACCTCCCAGACATCTCACTTCACTGTCGGTCCCGTTCACCATTTCTATGAATTGCCTAACTCTGAAAAGAGAAATAAGGCGTCAATACATCCATACAGACTGAAAATTATTCACAACAGTTCTTCAGGATTGGATTTCACTTATGCCCATATGGCCAACCTCAACATGCGCCTGGTAAAAAACAAAAAAACACTGACATGAAAAGGAATATATGGCATGTAGCCTGAAAACTAAACTTTTTTGGGCTATGCTGCTGGTATATGTCACAATGCCAGCAAAAAAAGGTATTTCAAAATATACAAAAGGCGGACTCATTGGGGGAGATATGTCAAAACCTGTCCAGAGGAAAAATTCCCCAGTTGCCCATAGCAACCAATCAGCTCGCTGCTTTCACTTTGCAGAGGCCTTGTCAAAAATGAAAGAAGAAAGCTGATTGGTTGCTATGGGCAACTGGGGAGTTTTTCCTCTGCACAGGTTTTGATAGATCTCCCCCATTGACTTTAATAGAACAGTCTACTAGTTACACAGCCCGAAAATGTGATGTGAATGGTGCCAGCCAGGAGTTGTCACCTTGTCAGCGTTCATACAGGTCTTACAGGTCATCTTTTGAATATGTGTATGCTGTGGGATTTGGTTTTAGCTGTTTGCGTGACCATAATGTAAAGGTCATTCCCAGGCACACAATTTAAGCCATGTTTACATTGTGTTTTTTGTTTTAATTGGTAAACTCCAATGTTGCTCAATGTGTTCAGCAATAAAACAAAAAAACGCATGTTAAAAAAGCAGCGTAAACCCAGCATTACTAGTTTAACATTGCCAATATTACATGTCTCCTCCTTTCTGATTGCATTGGACACTCACTTTAGGGTAAAGAAAAGATTGGGATTCCTCTCTAGCAGGTTGGGGTATAACTGCTGAGTGGTTTCAATAGCTTCTCCCATTCTTCCTGCCAGCACCAGTTTCTGAATCCCTGTAAATAAAACAAAGATACAATTTACAGGCAAAAGATGATTCCAAAGTCCCACAGTAGTATAATATAGTACTGATTGCGGTGTACAGCGCTATACCTGCACTATAAACAAAGTCTAACTTAAAGGGGTACTCCCATCATTGAGAATTTTTCAGTGACTCCATTTACGGTAAGGGATTTGTTGTATGCCCAATTTTGGAATACACTGACACCCCCACTAACAAACCCTATGGTTAAGGCGTCCTATATGGCATGGGTCTTTTTTTATTAACCACACAACCAACCCAATACCAATGCTTAAACGAGACCTTCCGCTTACATTTATTCAAGCTCAGATCCCAAATATGGATTTATCCCTTTGGATTTTGAAGGGAGCTACCCAAATTAAGCATCTACTGACGGACGGGGTGTTAATGCCTTACTCTGAGTTAACTCAGAAATATGGTCTTCCCACGTGGAATTTTTATAAATTCCTTCAACTCAGACACTTTTTCTACTGCTTAGCCCCTGCTCAAGGGGACCCAGATAGTTCCGCTATGCATCTCCTATCCTCTCCCCGCAAGGGACTGAAACCAATAAATACTGCCCTATTACAAACCAAGCTAGAATCTAAACCATATCCCTTGAGACTGTGGGAAACGGAACTCCACATATCCCCCTCTATGTCGGAGTGGAAACAAGCATTCCACCAAATTCACAAAGCCCTACAATGCTCCTCCCATGTGGAGTCAGCTTTTAAAACAATCCTAGGATGGTACTACACTCCAGATAAGCTGGCCATGATATACCTGTCGACGTCAGATAAATGCTGGCGGGGATGTGGCTGTAGGGGAACATTATATCACATACTATGGACCTGTCCCTCTGTCCAACCATTTTGGGTGGCTTGTGCGAATTTGTTGAAGAGTGTCTTGGGGATGAATACCCCCTGGTCGCCGCAATCGGTTTTGCTTTTTGTACACTCAACTCCCCTACCCGTAATTGATCGCGACCTATATAGCATTGTATGTATAATAGCTCTAGTGAGCCCCATAATACACAGCGTTTTGAGAAAAGATGGAGACGTTGGAAAGCGTCGTCTCACTGTATAGACATATAAACTCCAGTTTGAGTGAGGCACACAGACATTGCACTATAACCGTTCACTAAACATTTGAGAAATGCAACCTTTCTCTCATTCATATATTACTGAGTACAAAATCAATTCTTCTTCTTCTACATTTCAGGAAACATCATAGAACCTTTGAAATAACTAGAATAGGTTATACGTGATGTATATGTATATGGCACCACTGTGTACCTAAGTTTGTTTGTTACTCTGACATATGGATTGCATGGACTCTCAAGGATACATATTTTGGCAACTAATGTACGCTCTTGCAATACTGCTGCATATGTAGATGTAATGTGATAATTTCATAAAACTTTAATAAAAAAATTAAAATAAAAAAAGGGGGTACTCCCTGAAAAAAAACTATTTTTTTTTTTTAAATCAACTGGTGCCAGAAAATTAAACAGATTTGTAAATTACTTCTATTTAAAAAATGTAATCCTTCCAGTACTTATCAACTGCTGTTTGCACCAGAGGAAGTTATTTTTTTTTTTATTCTTTCCAGTCTGACCACAGTGCTCTCTGCTGACACCTCTGTCCATGTCAGGAACTGTCCAGAGCAGGATAGGTTTGCTATGGGGATTTTCACCTACTCTTGACAGTTCCTGACATGGACAGAGGTGTCAGCAGAGAGCACTGTGGTAAGACAGAACAGAAATCCAAAAAAGAAAAGAACTTCCTCTGGAGCATACAGCAGCTGTTAAGTACTGGAAGGATTAAGATTTTTAAATAGAAGTAATTTACAAATCTGTTTAACGTCATGGCACCAGTTGATATAAAAAATAAATAAATAAAAAGTTTTTTCACCGGAGTATATCTTTAATGATCTACCTATCCCTAAAAGGCCTCAGTGATATGAAGCATGAGGTGTATGAGTACTGATACAGGTTCTACACAGAACCTCGCCTTGGTTAATAAATATCTGGCTTTACTGCTCGCTATTGTATGAAGGCATTCAACCACATCAGAGAGGTCCATAGAAAACAGTTGTACAGATAAGATGCAGATAGTCTGATCACATGTGCATGCAAGAATACTCAGCACAGATCTGGCATACATATATAGTGAGAAAGCAGAATACTTCCGCAGAAGGTCGTGCTACAGCGTGTGCGCACTAAAAGCAATACACAAACATGTCATCTTACTCTGTCTGTTTTTAATGGAGGCAAGTTCTTCCTGAACAGTCTGGTCAGTGGACTTGGCAAAGGCCTCTGCTGTAGAACAGTAGCCATGATGTACAAGATAAGACGACACCATCCTAAACAAGAGTAAAAAATTAGAATAATAATAAATAAAAAGATATACACATAGACATAGCCAGGTTAAGAAAATAGGTGCTTAGAGATTTTTTTGGCAACTAAGATTCAGAGAATTTAAAGGCGTTGTCTGGCAGGATATTTGTTTTAAAATAATAAACAAAACCCAACATCACATACACTGCATGGATACATAAATCTAGGATAACCCAAGTACCCATAGAGTGCAGTACAATAGAATTAAATAAGTAAAACAAACAACTCACAAGATCAAATAAGGTAGTGGGCCAGAGGGAAACAAAAGGAGAAAAGCTGACGAATGTATGGGCCTATAGAAGCCAATATTGAGAATAAATTGTGACAAAAAACAAAACCTAAGTCCCTAGGATATAATACCCGCAATCGTTCCATAAATCTTTGCAACCGAGCTGGAGTCCTGCAATACAGAATAACACATCTCTGTTCTGTAATAAGATCTTTGATTTGTACACATCCAAGAAGGAGAAGACGGAGCACATACCAGTAATGTTGATTGCCATTGTAACTTTATTTCATTTCTTCAGTACGAGGTATGTGGTGGAGGGAGAGGGAGGGTGGACGAGATGCTAGAGGGGGAACGTCAGGCAATGGTCCGTGTCACGCGGGAATGCGCTTCATCAGGCCCTAGGGCCTGATAAAGCGCATTCCCGCGTGACACAGACCGTTGCCTGACGTTCCCCCTCTAGCATCTCGTCCACCCTCCCTCTCCATCCACCACATTCCTCGTACTGAAGAAATGAAATAAAGTTACAATGGCAATCAACATTACTGGTATGTGCTCCGTCTTCTCCTTCTTGGATGTGTACATATACGCCTTACTTTACTGTTGCATCGTGAGCACTACCACTTTATGCCGAAGGGGTTCAGCGTGTGTCTCGGTGTATAGGATCCAACAGCTTGATTACAGCAAGGGATCCATCTGTGTAGTGGTGCCGAATATATTCTTTGCTATGCTTTAAGATCTTTGATTTGTTTGTTTTTATTTCTTTGGACTAAATATGCTTCAGGGATAGCAAGTGTTTTAATGAATCCACAACCTGGGATATGGCGAGTATAGACAGCACTAGCCAGAGCTGTAGAGACATCACTTAGCGACCACATTAGTATGAAACAATAACGGGAGAATTAAGTATTTAAATGGGCACTGTCATCAACATTATTTTTTGATATGTTGTAGTACATATGTACTACAACATATCTATAATATATTTTAATTTTTTAAATTTTTTTATTAACATGTTCTAATTTAGGTTTGAAAACCGGCCACTAGGGGTCTCCCTCCTAGTGGCCGGCTGCAGGCTGGCGTGACGTCACGCCTGAAAAAGGACTGATGCGGCCGGGCATCGGTCCTTTTTCATTCAGCCTGCGCTCTCTCGCTCCCTGCCTGTCAATCAGACAGGTGAGAGCGAGCGCATTGGCTCCCTGGCCTGACACGCCGGCCCCACCTTCCGCACATGGAGCCGCTGCTGCTGCCACCGCTGCCGGACTCTGCAGTATGTATATGAGAGCGGGGATCATGATTTAAAACGGGGGTTGGGGGGAGAGCGGGGCACGGGATTTTAACAATGGGGGGTGGGGGGAGGGAACGTGGTAGTTCGCCAGCATTTATTGTTCTCAACACGGGGGGGGGTGAACGGGGTAGCGCGGCAGCATTTATCGTTTTCAACACAGGGTGGCTCCAGCTGTTTTACCACTGCAACTCCCAGCATGCCCTGACAGCCAATAGATGTCAGGGCAAGCTGGGAATTGTAGTGGTGAAACAGCTGGCAGCACCCTGTATAGATGAAGTAAGGGTGGAAGTCCCCCCCCCCAGCAGGCATCAGTGACGTGGTGCCTGCTGGGGAAGTCTGCCTGGTAGTGAGCACACTACCAGGCAGACAAAAAGGTATTTTTAATATAGTAAAAAAAATAATAGTTAAAATAATTAAAAGCAGGGAGGGGATTAGGGATAGATGGGCAATAGGCAGGGACAGAAAAAAATTAAATAAAAATAAAAAAAAGATGGTGGGAGCTACCCTTTAATTCTCTGTCTCCCTCGTCCTCTCAATAATGAAATAACTCTAAAATTGGGTTCAGTGAATAAAGCTCTCCCCATAATGTAACAAAGTCCCAAACCGCAAAACCAAAAAAATCTGGGTAGGAGAGCCACTCCACAATCCATAGAACAAATCACATGTTTCTGACAATTTGGGAAATGCACTCACCTATCTTGGATGGAGGGAAAGGGAGGCAAATAACAATGGCCCTATGGCCATTTGTCTAGTATAGTATGTTGTACTGTTGTCCAGCCCTTCAGAATCTGACTACATATCCCTTGGCCTCTCATCTGTCTTCCACAATTAGACCCCCCCCCCCCCCCCCTCCATTTTAGGCAGAAGAACCTTACGCAGGCTTCTATAGAGATCCATAGAGGAGTTCACCAATCAAGAACAATTAATCCATTTTATTAAGCTGAACCGCTTTTGCCAAATTTACCTGGCCTGTCATGAAGAACCCTTTCATAGTGAAGGCCGAAGGTGATAAGAAGTTATAATCTTCTAGTCGACCATCAAGGTCCTTATATGTAAGTAAGAGAAGATGTCAGACCAAGGTGATTCCTTTCTCCCGCTACTCCCTATATAACCTGTTCTCCTAGTCTTGAGGGAATTCTGGGGGCTTCCAATACCGGAAGGAGAGACCAGATTTCTTTTGAATGGCTTTCCAGGCCATGATGGTGATTAGAGATTGGAGGTGTGCAATAAGTTAGTAGGGATACATTTTAAAAGGGGACAGGGCTGGAGATATGAATGTAATAAGCAATATTTCCTCAGGGACTGTACTATCGTTGCTCTGCAACCTCACTGTTCTCTATTTTCTAGTATCATCTTGACACACAGGAAATGCCTGCTGAGCCAATCCCTAGCCGCACGCAGTCTGTGACCTGCCTCAGGCAGTGATTGGCTGAGCGGGTATTTCCTGTGTCTAAACAGGACTGGGCAATAGAGATAAGTGGGGACCCAGGGCAGCAAGGAAATGGCTATGTGAGGGGAAATTAATAACGCTTCTCACCCAGCCTGCACCTTTTAAAAATAAAATTATCCTGCCTTTCTGCCCCCCCTTAAAAAAAAGCCACAACATATAATATATATATATATATATATATATATATATTAAAAAAAAAAATAAAACAAATAAAAAGAACTAAACAACTAAAGCGTATAAAAAACTAAAAGTCAGTCAGTGGAAGGAATTGATTTAGACTGAATAATATTAAAATAGAGGGAGCAGGTGTCTACACAAGATACAACTCCTTCATGTACGTGATCCCAAGATAAATTGGTGCTACTGTAACTAAATCGTAGTGAATGAAAAACAGAAAAATATATCATAGTAAACTTGCACTAAAAATAAAAAAGAATAATGGTAGAAAAACATAATTGTTAAGGGGGTTGTCCAGGAAAACTAAAGTTTGCTCTATGGTTGTGAGTGGAATAAGAATTATAAAACATGCTACAGTATACTCGCCTCCTCCTGTCCCCCACAGCTGCCCACTTAGTGCTCCTAGTCCTTTAGTCTAGGACCAGGAGTGTCAGCACAGCAGCTGGGAGGGGACCAAAGGAGGCGAGTAAAGCATGTTTATTCTTCTAACCCCTTTAGTATAAGCTTTCTACAATTTGTAATTGTCACAAATTCGTCTAAATTTAACTGAAAAAAACAACAGCACAGCATGTAGCATCATTCTTTCACATCAATAGCAACACCCAATGGGCTTCATTAGAAGTCAATGGGGTCTGTTGGGAGACTGTGGTATCCAATGCATGAAGAATCTGGCACTCTTTTAGCTTTTCTGTTTCTAAGACAGAATTGACAGCATAGATGTGAACTCATCCTACGCCTAAATAATCTCCTACATAAACCTAGAGACAGAAATACACATGTATGTCAACACACACATGCAATCATTTCCAAGTCATCACTGCTTAGGGGATACCAGCATTAACAGTACAAAGCGTACAAGGACATCCATTATAGGAAGAAGTTTCTCTTCAACATCATGTTTATTTAAAGGGTATTGCCTCACAACAACAATGCCTATCCATATGCCCTATTAGTTCGCTCTGGTGGATTCGACGCATTCATATACTAAAAGGTCATTCATTTATTTTTTTATTTGAATAGCTGAATGCAATGCTACATTATAATGTATAGTCAACATCAACTTACCCTGGAAAACATAGATGTTTGCCAGAGTGTGAACCAACACATTTAAAAGGGTTTTAGTCAAGTTTTTATTTTAACAGGCTCAGGATCGGACTGGTTACAATAGGTATTGGTCAGAGGTCGGCCTCCCCCTCTCTGCCCCCATCTTTGAGCAGGTCACAGGGCATGCCTAGAAAACTCTCCCATAAAAACTAAATAGGTCTGCTCCAGTCTATCGCACCTATGTCCATGGGGCTTGCCTTAACAGCTCTAAAAGCTGTTAAATGCTGCTCAGGTTAGATGGCAGCCCCTTTAATAATGTGCTAACATAAAATACCGTATTTTTCGTCCTATAGGACGCACCGGGGTATAAGACGCACCCAATTTATAGGTGCAAAATCTAAAAAAAAATAAAGATTTTGAACCCAATAGTAGTCTTCAACCTGTGGACCTCCAGATGTTGCAAAACTACAACTCCCAGCATGCCCGGACAGCCGTTGGCTGTCCAGGCATGCTGGGAGTTATAGTTTTGCAACATCTGGAGGTCCGCAGATTGAAGACCACTGCATAGGAGGTAATACTCACGTGTCCCCGCCACTCCGGACCCGTCACCGCTGCCCTGGATGTTGCTCCATCGCTGTCGCCGTGTCCCCATCGCTCCGGAATGTCTCTGCTGCCGGCCAGGTATCCTTGCTCTCCGTCGCCGACATCACGTCGTTACGCACGCCCACGCACGTGCGCAACGACGTGATGACGAGGAAGGAGAGCGCCGGCCATACAGGGGATCCCTGAACGGAGAAGACACCGAGGAGGCAGGTAAGGTCCCTTCCGGTGTCCTGTAAGCACTAACCCGGCTATTCAGTCGGGCTGTTCGGGACCGCCGCGGTGAAATTGCGGCGGTCCCGAACAGCCTGACTGAACATCCGGGTTAGTGTCACTTTCCCTTCAGATGCGGCGGTTAGCTTTGATCGCCGCGTCTGAAGGGTTAATACAGGGCATCACCGCGATCGGTGATGTCCTGTATTAGCCGCGGGTCCCGGCCGTTGATGGCCGCAGGGACCGCCGCAATAGGGGTGTATTCGCCGTATAAGATGCACCGACTTTTTCCCCCCAGTTTTGGGGAAGAAAAAGTGCGTCTTATACGGCGAAAAATACGGTAATCAGACAAAAAAAATCTAGGTCATAAGGTCTACACAAAGGTAAGTGGTCTAATCTAAGTGTGTGCCTTATCCCACTCTACCATCCCAAAACCTAGTCGGTAATGATTCTGACCAATTTCTAGGATACTTTTGTTATACACTTCAGTGGAGAATTACTAGCGTACGTGTCGCAGCATACGTGAAGCAGTTACCTAATAATATTTATTCCAAAATGGTGGTTACCACCATTACACTAAGGCATTATAGCTACAAAAGTAGTCGAAACTGAACGTAATTAATAGCATGCAAAAGTGGACTTGTATAAAATCAAGACCCAACAAACACCTTACCTCTGTATTATAGACTGCCAGTCACCAGCAACAGGAAACCTCTCAATCTGTGCCTGAATTTTAGTTCTCCACTCTCGAATGTAGTCTTCTATGTCAAAAACGAAAGGACTCTGTCCAAAATTGGCATCAACCACCTCTCCAGGAGTCTGAAGTCCAACTGTTGGGTATAGGTTGGGCTGAACACAAACAAAAGATTCTTTTAGATCTGGGTACCATATATTGCTCTTTACTGTATGGGAAGTGATGTCCATACAATGTAAAAATAGAAGGTAAGGGTTGAATTTTTCCAACAAGCACTGTCCAGTGTGTTATCCAAATGGATATTGACTAACCAGTAAAACCTAAGGATACTAATAAATCTATGCATTTTTCTGTCTTCTACACAGGCTTAGCTGTTACTAAGATTTCATATAGTCCTCAGTGCAGATTTTAATGAGTACAAAGCAAAATAGGAGTTTTTGAATACTTCTTTCCTGTTACAGCCGAACTCCGCACTATCGGAAGTCTGATCAGCATTGCCCACTAGTACTAAATGTTTATTGCTATACAGTGGTCACTGAACATTTCTTTTCATGTCTTTTCATGCTATACAGGCTTGTTTCAGGTGAGAAAGCTTGAGAAGACAGCTACAATGGATAAACATGTAGAAAACAAGAAATTATAGGATGCCTGTGTGCCGCGAGAAAGAGTGAAGGGAAATACAGGGGCACATTTATAAAACCGTCACTGGTGTAGATATGGAACTGAGGGTGACCCAAGCACACCTACCATTTGGAATGTTTCTCTCCTATCCGACAGTTTGGTCATGTGGACTCACATACGCAACCATGTCAGCCTACTCCAACCAAACCCGTTTTTGTGGACATTTTATTTATTCTGTAACATTGTTTTAATATTATCAGGTTTTCATGATCATGATGGAACATACAGGACCAAATTTTACCTACATCCATCTGCCAGTCAATTTTGTGGATTGGAGCAAGACTGTGTCAATTTTAAGCCATTTTGGTTAATAAAAATACAGGTGATTCTTTGTATACCCTATTATGCAGTAAGTCAAAGACACATATTAATTTTACCTGATAATGATATAGCACCAACATATTCTGAAGCTCTAGAGATTTAGGAACAAAACTACTAAATAGATCAACTACAAAACTTTTCAACAGAGGGAAATCAATTTTGTACGATAACCTTGCTAACTCCATAAAGATCCAAAAACCTTTCCAGTACCAAATGACAAGTGCTTAGTACTTATGGGATGTCAGAATCCTAAACAACAGAAGACACAATATGCATCTGTTTTATCATTGCTGCATTCAACACCGCCACTCTGGTCCGACTCGTCACCTTAGATTACTTCCCAGCAGCGATGACATGCCTGGGGCCCCTGCAGTCAGTCACTGTCCTCAATAGTTTCATGCTGACTACCACTGAGGACAGTGATGAGCCACAGGGTGTCTTAGGGATATCATCAGATGAATGGGAAAGCACATCATCCAGGGAGGTAAAGACCGGCAGCGTTGAGGAAAGGAGCAGAGGCAATGGACTTAGCAAAGAGAAAACAGGCGAGTATTGTGTATTCTGCTACCGTATATACTCGAGTAGAAGTAGAATTTTTCAGCACGATTTTTCGTGCTGAAAACGACCCCCTCGGCTTATACTCGAGTGAACTCTTCGCCTGTCAATCCCTTCTCAGTGGTCTTCAGCCTGCGGACCTCCAGATGTTGCAAAACTACAACTCCCAGCATGCTGGGAGTTGTAGTTTTGAAACCTCTGGAGCTCCGCAGGTTGAAGACCACTGCGGCCTTCGTCATAATCCAGCCCCCCCTCTTTTGTTTTGTACTAATCTCCCCTCGGCCGGAAGGTAGGATAAGCTGGTCCGGAACATCTATGCTGCAGGGACCGTCGGGGGGGGGGAAGATTAGTCATTCCGGGCTGTCCATTTTCACCAGGGGGGCCCTCTTCTCCGGGCCCGGACTAGTGATGTTGCCTTGAGGACGACGCACAGGGACGCACATGAACGTCCCTGTGCGTCGTCGTCAAGGCAACGTCACTAGTTCGGGGCCGGGCCCGGAGAAGAGGCCCCCCCCCCCCCCCGGTGAAAATGGACCACCTGGGACGACTAATCCTCCCCACTGGACGGTCCCTGCAGCATAGATGGCCCGGACCAGCTCAACCTTCCTTCCTGCCGAGGGGAGGGGGGTAGAAAACTAAAGGGGGGTCTGGATGATGATGAAGGCCGCAGTGGTCTTAAACCTGCGGACCTCCAGAGGTCTTAAACCTGCGGACCTCCAGGTTTCAAAACTACAACTCCCAGCATGCTGGGAGTTGTAGTTTTGCAACATCTGGTGGTCGGCGGGTTGAAGACCACTGATGAAGGAATTGACAGGCGGTGATGATGAAGGGGGGGGGTCTGGAGGATGACGGAGGTCTGGATGATGACATGGGGGAGATGATTTATTTCCCACCCTAGGCTTATAGTCGAGTCAATAACTTTTCCTGGGTTTTTGTGGTGAAATTAGGGGCCTCGGCTTATATTCGGGTCGGCTTATACTCAAGTTTATACGGTATTTTAACACTGTGGCAGGCTATACATTTTTCTATATATAATCCCTTTAAAATAACCAAACAGAAGAGTGACAGTCAAAAACACCCCACCTAGTGTGGTTTTAGAGAATTTTACAAAAATAAAGCTTACCGGAAGATCTGTGAATGCAATACCTGTCCAAAGAGAAAAAAGTTAAAATAAATACAATATGCTCTTGCATAGGAAATATTAATAATCCCCCTTCACCCCACTGACGTTCACAAATATCCTTTGCAAGACGGAAATAAATCAATCAATCCTCCCTTAAGGCTTTTCAGAAATCACCTCTAAAATAAGAACACCGCCACCCTCTACTATAACCAATGATCAGTGCGGGGCTCAGAGGAGTGTCCAGATCCTTGGTGAATGCACACAGCTTTACATTGAAAGAATGAGAGATCAGATGGACGGCAGAATAATGGAAGCATTCTTCCTCTGTGGCTGAGGTTATAAATCACTGAATGTATTCCATTCACAGGAGTCCTAAAATGGTGTTTGTTAATTATACTACTTTATTACATATAGAAAAAGCTAAGTGCAAAGCACAGAAATATTGGTGTATTATTACCTAGGCTGTGGCCGTTTTTAGTATAGAAGCATGTATTGTCGATTAAGTTAACACAGCATCCGATGACATCACCAGTTGTAAATGTCGGGCCATATGGTTGTCCAGTTCCAGAAGAGCAAAATGAATGTCCGTCATCTCCATGATATCCATAGGAATGCTTATCCCAACCTGGTTGTTGCCAAAGTGAAACACAAAAAGAAGGAAAACCATTGCATTAGACGGACATCAGAAGCATGAAGGAAAATATTACAAACTTTTATCAGCCTCTCTTTCTCAACATGGCTGTATGTTTTGTTTGTTTTAACATAAGGGGTGTAAATGTCATCATGCCTGACATCCTCAATACTGTCGACGCTTCATTAATGTAGTAGATATATCTGGTGGTAAACCCTACCAAACAGCAGGGTTATAGCCACATAAGAGAGGGCAATGCTCTATTTCTATGGAAGTGATGAAAAAAAGATTGTCTTACAAAACATTATTAAAAGGATAGCAGTAAAATGATAAAAGGGAGACTTAGAAGGGGAATTGAGGTGGAAACAAGTGCAAAACACATGTATTTAAATCAACTGGTGCCAGAAAGGTAAACAGATTTGTAAATGACTTCTATTTCTAAATCTGAAGCCTTCCAGTACTTATCAGATGCTGTATGTTGTGAAGTTCTTCCCAGTCTGACCACAGTGCTCTCTGCTGACACCTCTGTCCCTGTCTGGAACTGACCAGATTAGAAGCAAATCCTGATAGCAAACCTCTCCTGCTCTGGACAGTTCCTGACAGGGACAGAGGTGTCAGCAGAGAGCACTGTGGTAAGACTGGGAAGAACTTTGCAAATTTCTCTGTAGTATACAGCAGCTGATAAGTACTGGATTAAGATTTTGAAATAGCAATTTACAAATCTTTTTTTTTTTTTTTTTTTTTATATATTTTTATTGAAACAATTTTTTCAACAAATAAAACAATTCAAAGAGAAAGTGCAATGATGTATGAGCAGAAAAGAGTATATTTTCCACATAAAAATCAAGCTGCTAATAACAATATTCACCCTTCCTATCCCGCCCCCCCCCCCCACTTAAAAGGGAGACAGAGCACAGCAGACATAAAATTAGTAGAAGTAGGAGGTATTCCCTCAGAGTAACGGAGCACCAACCCCAAGACGATCACTACACGTCCCGTACCTTAAAAAGAAAAACCGTACCATATAAAAAAAATTATAAAGATATCCGAAGTCTCTAAGAACATATGGTAAGTAGTATGTGAGACATCGACCCCCAGAGGTGGCGTTCCATCCCTTTCGGGACCAGTACTCAGCTATCAGGTAGTTGCAAGGCTCCTAAGGAACCCCTCAAGGACTCTACATTGTACCAAACGGTATGTCTAAAAGGGCGCACTATATCAGCTATCCCCGGGGGGTCGAAATGGGACACTATGAACGATTTCCATTTCTTAAAAAATCTTTTGGTGCCTGTATGGAGATGTCGTTCTTTACAAATCTTTTTAACTTTCTGGTACCAGGTGATTTGCAAACATTTTTTTTTTCCACGGAGTACCCCTTTAAAGGGCTAGTATGATTTACTAAACATAAAAAAAAAAAAAATGTACAGCCTTCTGCGTATGAACAATAACAAACTACACCATAACCTCCACCCTGGTTCCCCTGTTTACATCCCCGTATCACATGCTCTCCTGATAGCCACTGCAGCCAATCACTAAGGCCATATTGTGTTCAGGGCAACAGAGTGAGACACCAGGGTAAGTACACAAAAAGACTGTACTTTGATGTTTTACATGAACACAAAGATTTTTTTTTTGATTTTTTTTATCTGAACACCCTTTTTAACTTTACATATGTTGAGAAATGCTGCATGTAATGTTAAAAGTCAATACTTAATGTACTAAGCTAAGTTTATGCAGTACAAAAATTTAAGTGTCACTGTCATTTGCAACAAATTTTGACATGTTGCCTAGACAAGTCAAAAGCTTGGATCGCAACGGGTCTTATCTGCTGCACTCAAACCCAACTCATTCCCCATAGACTATAATGGAGCGAAGAGTCAGTGGCTGGTGAGGCAGAGAAGATCAAGCGAGATCTAAACTTTGAGCAACATCTCAAAACTTGTTGAAATGACAAACACTAAGGGGGAGATTTATCAAAACCTGTCCAGAGGAAATGTTGCAGAATTGCCCATAGCAACCAGTCAGATCGCTTCTTTCATTTTTGAAAAGGCCTCTGATAAATGAAAGAAGCAATCTGATTGGTTGCTATAGGGAACTCAGCAACTTTACCTCTGGACAGGTTTTGATAAATCCCCACCTAAGCCTTTCCCTAAATTATCTGCACATTCTGGAAAATGACATTTTATATGCAACAACACAACTAGTATCCCTGAAATTATTTATTTTAGAAGCGTCAGTCAAGATCTCCCTGCAGAATAGGAGTTAGTCAATGTTACAGTTTCTGATAATAAGCATACCTGGGAGTCTGTTTAGATTGACACCCTGTGTGGATAGCCCAATGCCCATATATCTGAAATAGAGAGGAAGAAAGAAATTAGAAGGTTTATTTTTAACTAAAATTGTTTATTTAAATAATAAAAAAAATAGATTCCATAAAGAAGTGCAGTTTTGCATCTCCAGCTCCCATGCAGACCGTAGTATTACAAATTCAGTGTCGTCTGATCTTGCAGTCATGCGTTACTCTATTCCATCTGTCCCTTGTTCTTGTTAACCTACATACAGCAAAAGGGGGGGCAGATGGAGAGGAGAAACGCGTGACTGCAGGATCAGACTACACAGGGTTTGTTTGTAGTCTATAACCATGGAGAAACATAGGACTTATATACATATACATACACACACATACACAAAACTGGAGGAAATGTTTAATCACTTCTACTGTAAAGTGGCTTTATGTTTTAAAAGTACTAGAGCAAGGAAAAAAGAAACTATTTAAATAATGAGGATCCCCTTTAAGATGTCTACAGTTTTCAAGTCACAACCCTTGTGTTAAAATATAACTTACTACAAGCAACTCTGTATAATTTAAAGGAGTACTCTGGTGCAGAGTATTCCTGCTCCGTCCCGCCCGGGCTGCAAAAAAAAAAATGGAAATGAACCATCTCTCCCCTTCCTGGGTTCCTGTGGAGCGCCACTACAGCTGATCAGTCCTCCGGTCCATCTTCTTCATACTTCCATGTGAACGCAGCGTCACATGGCGCTCAGCCTATCGCCGGCCGCCGCGATGTTCTGCCTCGGCCCATAATAGGCTGAAGAGGATGGACCGGAGGACCGATCAGCTGTAGTGGTGCTCCGCGGGAACCCAGGGAGGTGAATGATGGTTCATTTTCATTTTTTTTGCAGCCCGGGCAGGGCGGAGCAGGAATACTCTGCACCAGAGTACTCCTTTAACAGTACAATTGAATGTAAGAAACTTTGATATATTTCTAATTGAAGAGAAATGAAGCAAAATGCTTCAACCTCTAGTTATCAGGCTCATTTCTTCCTCCCCACCACCATGAATGCCACCTTATCTGTTTACACATTCAGAAATCACTAAGGGCACAAACTACAGACAGAATCTCTGCTTAGAATATCTCTACATGGAGATTTCATAGTGTGAATGGGCCCTAAAGGGAATCCATAAAGCAGACAAGAGACAAGCTTTGCTCACCGAGAGATCAGCTTACAATGCCAACAGAAATCTATGGAGAGGTAATGTGGCCTGAGGAAGGAGGATATGGAGTACAAGGAGAAAGATGAAAACAGAGAGACATTTCTGGCTTAAAAGGGGTACTCCACTGGCCAGAGTTCAGAACTAAATATTCCGAACGCTGTTTTCGTGCTGCAGGGGTCGGCTGTGACGCCCCTCCCATAGACTTGCATTGAGGGGGCGTGTCCGTGACGTCATGAGGGGACATAGTCGACCCCGGCAGAGTGAAAACAGCATTCGGAACATTTAGTTCCAAACACTGGCCAGTGGAGTACCCCTTTAATGTCTCACCTCAGAGTTGATTTACAATTTATATTACTGCTCTATAATGTCCTACTGCATCTTCTGAAAGCTTGCTGCAGAAAGGCAGGAGAGCCAAGATAGATGATATTCTCCACTCCCTCTACAGCAGTGCTCAGGTAGATGAATACAGCGGAGGGGTAATCAGGGGGAAAATGCCATATACTGGCCAGAAATAGCGCTACCTCTTAGGTATACACCCATCACAGCTTATTCTGAAAAGTGATCTGAAAGAACAGGCACGCTTTAAAGCAAACAGGCGAGTCGCAGCAAATATCTGAAGTAGGGAACATGCAGTTCCATGCTTCTGTTTCAGTCTACAGGTGGAGAACGCTACGGTTCATAGCATAAAAGGTACGTGTGCAGACAATGGAGCTTATAACGTCTGCGTGGTTTAGCCCAACCGCAATAAAGTGCTCTGGACAGAATTCGGAAGTGTTAAGGAGATGCGGGTTAGGCTAAGTTCACATCTGCATCAGCGCTCCATCACACAGGCCATTGCTGGCAGAAAAACCAAAAAAACAACAACAAACAGCTGGATGGTCTGTTGCACAATGGATACCTACAAATCCTATTGACTTAAATGGGATCCATCTGGTTTGCCGTCAGTGTCTCCTCATTCGCACTGCACTGCAAACCACACCACAGCCACATAATAGACAATGGCCCTGATTTACTATTGTAAACCCGACATGTCTGCGCCAGAATTGAAAAAAAAAAAAAAACCTGAATAACTCTCCATTTTACTGAGAAAACACGAAAAAGTGGTGTGGCTGCCGAAAAGGGGCATGTCCCCGACATTTTCACAAAAAAACCAACATATTTACTATGGTTTCCACAGAAAATGTGGTGGATTTGAGCTGAGGAAAACCCGACAGATCAGAGCAGGTGTAAAAAATAAAAAAAAATAAAAAAAATGTAGGGAAACCTTAGTAAATACCGTGGGAAATAAATTGTAGGGAATTAAAACCCACAAAAAAAAAAACTACACTCCACTCTTCGTAAATAAGGCAGTGGTTCTTAACCTGGGTTCGATCGAACCCCAGGGGTTCGGTGAGTCAGTCTCGCGGGTTCAGCGAAGGTCAAGACACACACCCGACTCCAGGCCCGTCGCAACAGGACAGGCAAACCAAGCAATTGCTTGGGGCCCCGAGCAGAACCGGTGTTTGCCATCCTGTAGAGACGGCGTGATTCCAGCCATCACTATTAAGTCCCTGCGGCCCCGCGCTAAGTTTAAAAACTGATGTCCCGTGCGCCCTTATAAATGAAGGCACCGCGGACTGGAGGATCGAGAAGGAGGAAGACGCGCGCTGGCCAGCTTGGTAAGTGACCAGCGGCACGTCATCTTCGGTGCTCCGACCACCGGTCCTGGGACCTACTGCTATAGCCGGAGCGGTGGTCGGAGCACTGAAGTGGGCAGCACACAGGCATACAACCTCCAGCCATACACTGTATATGGCTGGAGGCTGTATGTGTGTGGGGGACCACAGCCTGCGCCTAATGTGTGGGGGACCACTGCCTGCGCCTAATGTGTGGGGGACCACTGCCTGCGCCTAATGTGTGGGGGACCACTGCCTGCGCCTAATGTGTGGGGGACCACTGCCTGCGCCTAATGTGTGGGGGACCACTGCCTGCGCCTAATGTGTGGGGGACCACTGCCTGCGCCTAATGTGTGGGGGACCACTGCCTGCGCCTAATGTGTGGGGGACCACTGCCTGCGCCTAATGTGTGGGGGACCACTGCCTGCGCCTAATGTGTGGGGGACCACTGCCTGCGCCTAATGTGTGGGGGACCACTGCCTGCGCCTAATGTGTGGGGGACCACTGCCTGCGCCTAATGTGTGGGGGACCACTGCCTGCGCCTAATGTGTGGGGGACCACTTTCAGCATTTTGTCTACAGCTAGCTTTACACAACAGAATTTTCAAGGTGAAAAACTGATAAATTACACAGAACGTGAATACTATCAGCCCCAGAGTAGCAGCCATATCTAGAGGAATGCAGCAAGGTCATGTTATCAGGGTGACAGTGCAGTTCTGCTTCTGGTTCCTAGTGATAGGCACAGTGTTCAGTGTCTCTTCACTACCTGGAGTGTCTCTAGACCAGTGTTTCCCAACTAAGGTGCCTCCAGCTGTTGCAAAACTACAACTCCCAGCATGCCCGGACAGCCTTCGGCTGTCCGGGCATGCTGGGAGTTGTAGTTTTGCAACAGCTGGAGGCATCCTGGTTGGGAAACCCTGCTCTAGACAGAGGCATTACCCATTCTAATGTCTATATGCTGGAAAACCCAGTAAATAACCACACAGCAATGATTTCTATAAGGTTAGATAAACCACACGGTCGATGGCATACATGTAAAAAAAAATACCTAAGTCCAAAATTGTGCATTTTTGGTCACTTCATATACCATAAAAATATTAATAAAAAAGCAAACAAAAAGACCTATCAAAACAAAAATAGTACCGATAAAAACTACAGATGACGGCGCAAAAAATGAGCCCTCATACCGCCCCGTAAATGGAAAAATAAAAAAAAGTTATAGGGGTCAGAAGATGCCAATTTTAAACATGCTCATTTTGGTGCATGTAGTTTATAATTTTTTTTAAAGGGGTTATCCAGGAAAAAACTTTTTTCTATATATATCAACTGGCTCCAGAAAGTTAAACAGATTTGTAAATTACTTCTATTAAAAAATCTTAATCCTTTCAGTACTTATGAGCTTCTGAAGTTAAGGTTGTTCTTTTCTGTCTAAGTGCTCTCTGATGACACGTGTCTCGGGAAACGCCCAGTTTAGAAGCAAATCCCCATAACAAACCTCTTCTAAACTAGGCGTTTCCCGAGACACGTGTCGTCAGAGAGCACTTAGACAGAAAAAAACAACTCAACTTCAGCAGCTCATAAGTACTGAAAGGATTAAGATTTTTTAATAGAAGTAATTTACAAATCTGTTTAACTTTTTGGAGCCAGTTGATATATATAAAAAAAAAGTTTTTTCCTGGAATACCCCTTTAAGTATTAAAATAAAACCTATATAAATTAGGTATCCTTGTAACCGTATGGACCTACAGAATAAAGATAAGGTGTCATTTTTACCAAAAAAATGCACTGTGTAGAAACGGAAGTCCCCAAAAGTTACAAAATGGCATTTCTTTTTTTAATTTCACCCCACAAATATTTATTTGTTTTGGTTTCACGGCAGGTTATATTATAAAATAAGTGATGTCATTACAAAGTACAAATGCTGACGCAAAAAAACAAGATATGGGTCTGTAGGTGCAAAATTGAAAGTGTTCTGATTTTTAGAAGGGAAGGATGAAAAAACAAAAAACTAAAATGAAGGTCCTTAAGGTGAAAATAGGCTGAGTCCCTAAGGGGTTAATAGTCGGCTGCGACGATCGCTGCATTCTGGCTATTAGCAGCAGCCCCCAACTACTAAAATCAACTGGGGTTGCCAGGTATGGAGAGGGCTCCATACACCCTGAGTGGCACAATGACAGACTAGATCTGTCATGAGTCACGAAGGGGTTAACACATACAATAGACAGTCTAGCAATATGACAGCATTATAACGTCTGCCATGGCCCTCGTTTTGTCCTAGGCTCCACGCAACTGCATCAGACCCCAGACAGTGCAGTGTCACGGCTTCCTAGTGCTTAGATGTCACTGCGATCATGGACAGCGCAATCTATATACTTAAAGGGGTATTCTGGCTTAATACATCTTATCCCCTATGCAAAGGATAGGGGATAAAATGTATGATAGCAGGGGTCCCACTGCTGGGGACCCCCGCAATCTCTGTGCAGCCCCCGGCATTCTGTGACATCACGGCCACGCCCCCTAGTGACTTCACCCCACGCCCCTCCATTCATTTCTATCGGAGGGGGTGTCACGGCCAAAGGATAGGGGATAAGATGTATAAAGCCGGAATACCCCTTTAAAGAACAGGTAGCAGAGTTAGCTCTGTGCAATTACTGACTGTGGCTGTCAGCTGCTAAAAGCCAGCAAAAATAGATAGGGCTCGGTTCCAGGACCCGCTTCACACATCCTTAAAGAGGACCTGTCATCAAACCATATTTTCTACACTAACTCAGATTAAAATATTCCCCAACTACTCCTAACACCCCTCCTGCCCTTAAAAAAAAAAAATGTCCAAAACTTTAAAAAGCTCTGTATCATACCTTTCCCCTTGCTCACATTGTGTGAGCTCCCGACAGGAGAAAGTGGGCGTTCCCCAGCAGTGGCGATGTCATTGAAGCCTGCGAGGGCTGTGCCTCGCCATGCCTGGCACTCACTTCCTGAGTTTGGACTTCTGTAAGTCCGGGAGGAGACCAAACTGTTTGGGAAAAGAACAGAGCCACCTAGTGGCCGTTCTTTCAATCACATTAAAAACATATAAAGGTGTAGAATTATAATAACATAAGGAACAATATATTAAAAGTTTAGTTTGGTGACAGGTACTGTAAGTTTTTTTTTTCATTTCATAAAGTTACCCCCTTGCAGATTGGTGAGAATCTGACTGCTCGGACCCCTGCTGATCAGCAGAATGCTGTAAAATTAATTAAGACCCTGAATAAACTGAGTGGGCTGCGTATTTGCAGGAGTCCGCAAGATATACCTAATCCTATGGATAGAAGGGAACTTCATTAAAAAAAATAAAAAAATACTTTAATGCCACCAGGACACATTAAAGTGATTTTATAGTGCTGCATTACCCCCCCCCCCCCTTCTTCCACCAAAAAGCAAAACATGAAAGAAAATATTTCTACTGACCCATAACCCCTTAAAGGACACAGTCAATTTCCATTTTTTGCATTTTGTTCTCCATCTCCATCTCCATTTTTCCTCCATCTAAAAGTACAGAACTCCAGCCAAAACTAACTTCTCCCCTATCCACAGCATAGGCGATAAGTAGCTGATTGCAGGTGGTCCGAGTGCTGGGACCACACGCGATCTGAGGAACAGGACCCCGGCTGTCAGTGAGGAGCGCGTGTTGTCTACTGGTAGACAGCGCACACTCTATTCATTTTTATGGGAGCACCAGAGATGCCCGAGTGCTGTACTTGGGTCTCTTAGTCCGTCCATAGAAATGAATGGAGCATGTGCCTCACAGAGCTGTGCCTCGCGTTATGTAACAGGCCTAGAAATCCACACCAAAATCTGTGAATTACATGTGACTTTTGCAGCTGTTTTTGTTGAGGATTGAGCTATGGATTTCACTCACCGCTTTATAATAAATTCCTTAACACTTTCCCAACAGATACACTGCAGACATCCTGTGTTGTGAGCGGACGGGGTTTGTTAAAGGGGTACTTCGTTGCTCAGCGTTTGGAACAAACTGTTCCGAATGCTGGAGCCGGCAGCTCGTGACGTCATAGCCCCGCCTCCTCATGACGTCACGCCCCACCCCCTCAATGCAAGTCTATGGGAGGGGGTGTGACAGCAGTCATGAGGGGGCGGGGCTATGACGTCACAAGCTCCCGATGCCGGTTCCAGCATTTGGAACAGTTTGTTCCAAATGCTGAGCAGCGGAGTACCCCTTTAATTACTTAATTATTTGTTAATTTATTATTTGTTAAGTACCGTATTTTTCGCCGTATAAGACGCACTTTTTCTTCCCCAAAACTGGGGGGGAAAAGTCGGTGCGTCTTATACAGCGAATACACCCCTATCGCGGCGGGCCCTGCGGCCATCAACGGCCGGGACCCACGGCTAATACAGGACATCACCGATCGTGGTGATGCCCTGTATTAACCCTTCAGTGACACTAACCCGGTTGCTCAGTCGGGCTGTTCGGGACCGCCGCGATTTCACCGGGTTAGTGCTTACAGGACACCGGGAGGGACCTTACCTGCCTCCTCGGTGTCTTCTCCGTTCAGGGATCCCCTGTATGGCCGGTGCTCTCCTTCCTCGTCATCACGTCGTCGCGTACGTGCGTAACGATGTGATGACGGAGGGCGAGGATACCCGGCCGGCAGCTGAGACGTTACAGAGCGACGGGGACACGGCGACAGCGATGGAGCGACATCCAGGGCAGCGGTGACGGGTCCGGAGCGGCGGGGACACGTGAGTATTACCTCCTATGCAGTGGTCTTCAATCTGCGGACCTCCAGATGTTGCAAAACTACAACTCCCAGCATGCCCGGACAGCCAACGGCTGTCCGGGCATGCTGGGAGTTGTAGTTTTGCAACATCTGGAGGTCTGAAGGTTGAAGACCACTATTGGGTTCAAAATCTTTAATTTTTTAGATTTTGCACCGAAAAATAGGGTGCGTCTTATACGCCAGTGCGTCCTATAGGACGAAAAATACGGTATGCTATGCAGGAATCCCCTTTTAGGTTGTTACGTAATGCAATGGTTTGGAATTAACAGCATTATTTCCATTCTAAAGCAAATAGAAAAGTTACACAATGCTTACCCATCTCTCCCTTTGCTTATAATTTTCACTTCAAAGTAGTATATGCCACATGCTGCTGGAATAGGATGCGTAGCCCGCACTGACGCAGCATCTCTTGACGTTTTTCCATGTCCTGTGCAGGATATAAAAAAAAACAAAAATACTGAATTATTTCATGGAGTTTTTGTAATTTTCCGTTCTATGAACAGTATTTGAGACTTCATTTACGGCAGGTAACGCGTTACATATAAGCAGCAGGAATCGGCTGTCATGAAAGAGTGAAGGCCTGGTGGCTACCTACCTACTCCCTTATTCATCAGAAGAGTGAGTCAGATGATAGAAGTGTATGCCGTCTATTAATATGCAAGCATATGTTTCTCTTTTGTTTAAACAAACAGATCGGCCCTAGATCACATAGTTATTCTGGGTGCTGTCAATATATTGCTAGGCTAAATATCACATCGTATGAAAACACCAAAACAGCCACCTATTGCGCTTTTGTTCTTCTACAGTGTTTATATAGAGTAGACAGTACAATTAGGAATCTATTAATAAAAAGGTGCATAATCCCCGGTGTCACCTAGAATTAGGTCATATACAACGAGACAAATGCACACACATACACTGATCAGCCATAAATATTAAAGCGCATTGTGCTGCCAAAACGGTCAATGCAAGGACCCAACAAGACCTCTGTGTCACGTGGTGTCTAGTTCCAAAAGTTATCAGCATGTCCTTTATAGTGTACCTAAACTTTCACACATAAAGCTTTGCAACATGCCCTAAGATGCCAGCAACGTCACCAGGCCCATCTCAATTTATTTTATTCCTACATTTATTTTTATCCTTTGGGCCATAAATTTACCTCACTGATTTGTTCCTTCCTGAATATAGCAGGTTTAGTGGGTTTGTATCAGCAAGTGTGATGTTTTCGGGCACTTTATGCCCATTTCCGGTCTGCAGATACATTTGGCTTTGTGCCCGTATCAGGCCCGAGCATACAGACATAACCTATCTGCACAGGCTGTCTTCTACAAGTCGGGCATGTTCACAAACAGCAGATAAAGGTTGTGGATTCTATGTTGTGTTTTTTATTTACTGTATATACTCTAGTATAAGCCTTCCCGAATATAAGCCGAGGCTCGTAATTTCACCCCGAAAACCCAGGAAAAGTTATTGACTCGACTATAAGCCTAGAGTGGGAAATACATCATCCAGACCCCCGTCATTATAACCCCAGTCATTAACACCCCCCGTCATCATCCCCGCCTGTCAATCCCTTCTCAGTGGTCTCCAACCTGCGGACCTCCAGATGTTGCAAAACTACAACTACCAGCATGCCCGGACAGCCTGTCCGGGCATGCTGGGAGTTGTAGTTTTGAAACATCTGGAGGTCCGCAGGTTGAAGACCACTGCGGCCTTAGTCATCATCCAGACCCCCCTTTTGTTTTCTACTCGCTTCCCTCGGTGGGAAGGAAGGGTGAGCTGGTCCGGGCCATCTATGCTGCAGGGACCGTCCGGTAGGGAGGGTTAGTCGTTCCAGGCTGTCCATCTTCACCGGGAGGCCCTCTTCTCCACTCCGGGCTGGCTCCGGACTAGTGACGCTGCGTTGACGCCACCGCGCAGGGACGTCGCGGACGTCTGCTGCGCACGGACGTCCTGCGCGTCGTCGTCAAGGCAACGTCACTAGTCCAGGGCTGGCCCGGAGTGGAGAAGATGGCCAGCCCAGAACAACTAGCCCTCCCACCGGACAGTCCCTGCAGCATAGATGGCCCGGACCAGCTCACCCTTCCTTCCCACCAAGGGGAGGAGAGTAGAAAACAAAAGGGGGGTCTTGATGATGACTAATGCCGGCAGTGGTCTTCAACCTGCGGACCTCCAGATGTTTCAAAACTACAACTCCCAGCATGCCCGGACAGCTGATGGCTGTCCGGGCATGCTGGGAGCTGTAGTTTTGCAACACCTGGAGGTCCGCAGGTTTAAGACCACTGAGAAGGGATTGACAGGCGGAGATGAATGGCCGGGACCATCCCCTCACAGCTAAAGCCAGAAACATTTTTTTTGTTCACTCGAGTATAAGCCGAGGGGGGCGTTTTCAGCACGAAAAATCGTGCTGAAAAACTCGGCTTATACTCTAGTATATACGGTACATTGATTCACACACCATTAAAACTGTAGTGTATATGCTACATGTGAAAATACCCTTAGGGGTACGTTCACACGGGCAAATGTGTAACGGAAATAACGTTAACATAAGCATCACGCTCTGAAGCAGAATGGAAGGCCTCAGATACCTATGTATCCTTATAGAAAGACAACTTAGCCTTTAAAATTGCCCAGTCCTCAGTCACCTCCACCCTGGAATACTCAATTTACCCGTACTTTCCCCACTTTCAAAGTATCTCTGTTGAACAAGAACGTTTCTTCTCAGCTGTAGATTCCAGATCTATTTTTTTGGTCCATTAAATTGTTGTGAAGCCTAAGCTTTAACCCCTTAAGGAGTCAGCCCAATTTTATTTTTGCATTTTATTTTTTTCCTCCTCGGTAAAATCATAACTCTTACATTTTCATCTACAGACTAGTATGAGGGCTTGTTTTTTGCACGACCAGTTGTCCTTTGTAATGACATCACTCTCTTTACCATAAAATGTATGGCAAAATGAAAAAAAAAAAAAAAATACTATTTGATACCCATGATTACATACTTTATTATTGTACCACAAAAAACTAAATCGCAAACTTTTTAACCAAATTATTACTTTTAAAATCCTTCTATTTTGACTACCTATAACTTTTTAATTTTTTCGTATAAGCGGCGGTATGAGGACTTATTTTTTGCACCGTGATCTGTACTTTTTATTGATACCACATTTGCATATATAAAACTTTTAACAAACTTTGTAATTTTTTGGGAATTTGATGTGATAAAAAAAATTTTAGACTGAAAGTTCGGACGCAAGCGACGATACCAATTATGTTTGTTTCTTTACACTTTTTATGTCAGTTGATTGCTAATACTGTTCAGTGCTATGCATAGGCACATAGGCATAGCACTGATCAGTATTATCGGCAATCTTCTGCTCTGGTCTGCTCAATTTCAGACCAGAGCAGAAGACCCCAGGAAACAGACGGAGGCAAGAGAAGGGGACCTCGGTCCACCATTATGGATGATCGGATCCCTGTGGCAGCACTGCGGGCGATCCGATCATCCATTTTTCTGACCGCACTGCTGCAGATGCCGTGATCTGTATTGATCACAGCATCTGTCTGAGCGGTTAATGGCGGACATAAGCACGATTGCTCATGTCCGCCATTACCGGCAGGTCCCTGGCTGCTGATAGCAGCCGTGACCTGCTGTGAATGATGCAATCGTGAAGAATATCCTAACATCTGAACATCTAACATGCTTGTGGTCATGTACAGGACGTAAATGTCCGTCCTGGTGCATTAAGTACCAACACACCAGGACGTACATTTACGTCCTGCGTCGTTAAGGGGTTAAAGGAAAATCTGTCACCAGTGTCACCTGCGCTAACCTGTCAGTACCGACAGGTAGTGCAGATGACACTGATGACATCAGTACTTACCTTGTCCCGTTACGGGGATCTCTGGTAATCTTTTCAGTTAAACTTCAGCTCCGGCCTGGCTTGGGGCACGTGCGGAGCCTAGTGACATCAACGCTACTGCGGGACCCAGCAGAGAGCAGCAGCGGTGATGTCACTAAGCTCCGCCCATGCCCCAAACCGGGCCGGAGCTGGAGCTTAACGGAATAAGATTACCGGAGATCCCCGGCACAGAATGGGACAGGGTAATTACAGTTGTCATCAGCGTTACCTGTCGGTACCGACAGGCTAGTGCAGGTGACACTGGTGACAGAGTCTAGGGACCCTTACAACTGATGGGCTTACCCCTGTTTTTCATCCATCTATACAGTATATAAATATTCAGATGTTAGGATATTCTTCAGTACACAGCACTTCAGTAGGTTATCCATCAGGTTGTAATCTAAATATGGAGGGAGCTAAATCTGAAGGAAATCCTGGAGTCATGTTACCTGGCAGGGGCACTGTACCAGGAATGGTGCACTTCTTGTCTATGGGAAGGAGTTGGTCATAACTTATCTGGTATAGTCAAAGTTACCAGTCTCCTGAACATCCCCTCTAGAAGATGTAATGGAGGAGAACTAATTATAACTAAGACCTGGCGCTAAAAGTGGTTTTGCCTGTTCAACCGGAGAAAAGAAGCGCTTTTTCTGACACAGATGTGCTAATTTCCACATCAAAAACAGAACAGTGTAGATATCCAAAATGCCGCTCCCATTGACTTCAAGGAAACGTGAACTTTTAGGTCTGTCCCCTCCCCCACTGACCCCCATGCTACCTGCGGCACTGAGAAAGCTGCAGCACGGCACATGACACGGGCACTGCCTTTTCCCGTGTGAATGTACCCTTAGGGTGGCTTCAAAAAAGGTGTTTTTTCTTGTGGAAAAAATAAAATCCCTGAGGGAAAAATGTTAGCTGGAAGTCAACAGGGAAATATATATATAGCTACACCTACAATGCTTTTTTACTTTTTAGTATTTGTTCTTCCTTAAAGTGCACTTTTTAGGGTCAGTCTCGTCAAAAACGCAGCATGCTGTATCTATGGCATTTTTTTTTTTAACTAGGGAATGGCAATGACTTGCAATAAATAAAAAATAAAACTAAAACTATGACATTTATCATTTTGTACTTTTTTTGGGGTATGCTTGTCACAGTGGTTTGTGACTTTTCATTTGGAGTCTTTTACAAAATGGTCTTGAATTTATTATGTTGACTTTTTAGAAAAGGTCAATTTTTTTGACGCAAAACTCTTAACACCATAAAACTCTTAACACTGCAAATCCACACCAACCCGGACCACACTTGTCTACATCTAAGCTATTTTGCTTTTTATTTAAAATATGCTACTCTTTTATAAATGTGAGGAAACAATACATGATGTACGGACAGGAAAACAGGAGCAAAAAGAGATAAATCCCCCCCACACTATTTTGGTGGTTTCACACATGGCACTTTTACATTCTTCAAGAGAAATCCTTGAATATCATGATCAATAAATTACCTCATGGCTTGAAATGAAGGAAAAAAAAAAAAAAATCAAGTACTAAAAATTACTATTTGGGGGGGGGCACAAAAACTGCATCATGGAGCACAGAAAAAGATACTGCATGCACGGACATGCTGTGTCTAGAGAATCTATGACTAAATGCTGCCTTCACGTCTGTTACGTAGGATTTAGTACAGGACGGGACAGTGTAGCACATAACACTAAGCAGACGAGGCAGAACACAGCTGTTACCCACCAAAGAGCGCATTGTATGCTAACAAAACAAGCTGTAGAGAACACCACACCTTCTACACAACTATTGAACAGGCTGTACTCAGGAAACCATTTTGTGAAAGCGTGCTAAAAATAGCATCGCCGCACTGCAAAGTATAATTTACTTACACTGGAAACGACTGGTTCCACTTACAACTTGGGTGACCTCAAGGAAATGTAACAGAAGCTGCATGTAATGTGAAGACACAATCTAACTTTACCCAACAGAGTAGGGTTAGGAATATACAGTGAGGTGCATTTATTATGTATTGCTTTATACCTTAACACAGTCTTATCTAACCTGAGGTTCTCCAGCTGTTGCAAAACTACAACTCTTATCATTGTTTTCTTAGCCAGCCAAAGGCTGTAAGGGCATGTTGGGAGTTGAAGTTTTACAACAGCTGGAGGCCACTCTATGGGAACTCAGCCTTCAGAACGGCAGCAGCGAGGAAGCAGGTTGGGTCAGTATAGGTTCTTTTTCATTCTGCCAACGCCTAGGGGCCTTTATAACACACAATCCATTAAAGGGGTACTCTGCCCCAGACATCTTATCCCCTATCCAAAGGACAGGGGATAAGAAGTCTGATCGCAGGGGGTCCGGCCACTGGGAGCCCCGCCCCGCCCCCCCCCCCCCCGATCTCTCCTGCAGCAACCCCTGTGCCTGATGACGGGTGATACAGGGGCCGGGGTATCGTGACATCCCAGCCCCGCCCCCTCAATGCAAGTCTATGGGAGAGTGTGTAGTGGCCGTCACGCCCCCTCCCATAGACTTGCATTGAGGTACGGGGGTCGGACATCTTATCCCCTATCCTCAGCTCCTGAGCTCGCTTCATAACCCTCCCGTGCTGCAGTGCCATATAAACCTGGCGTTCTCTGTAAAGGGGTTAAAGTGTACCTGCCGACATTGGTTAAAAAATTGGTATATTTTTGTCCTTGCTGCTATCTCCTGTGTGTCTCTGTGAGGAGTCCAAATACAGGAAGTGAGGGTAGACAAGCGGGGCTCTGCGCACCGAGGACAAGCGGGGCTCTGCGCACCGAGGACAAGCAGGGCTCCGAGGACAAGCGGGGCTCCGAGGACAAGCAGGGCACCGAGGACAAGCAGGGCTCTGCGCACCGAGGACAAGCAGGGCTCTGCGCACCGAGGACAAGCAGGGCTCTGCGCACCGAGGACAAGCAGGGCTCTGCGCACCGAGGACAAGCAGGGCTCTGCGCACCGAGGACAAGCAGGGCTCTGCGCACCGAGGACAAGCAGGGCTCTGCGCACTGAGGACAAGCCCCAGGCTTACACATCAGGATGATTAACAGGCCAGGAGCCTGCACAGAGCCCTGCTTGTCCTGACCTCACTTCCTGTATTTGGACTCCTCACAGAGACACACAGGCAATAGCTAAAAGGGACAGCATTTGCTCAACGAAAAATACATATTTTGTTAATCAATGTATAATACAAATATACATACAATTGTATTATCTACATTATTTCAAAAGTTTTAGTTAAAGACCAGTACACTTTAATAGTTCAGACATTTCCATATGCCGTAAAAAAAAAAAAAAAAAAAAATACATTTTGTTGTTTTACATTTTATTTGTAAAATAAGGAAATGTTTACTTTATTGGGGGAGGGGCTTATTCATATTTATTAGAACTTCTTTCTTTTAAGTCACCGTGGATGACTATTTATTGCAATCTTTTGATTGCTATTACTGTTTAGTGCTGATCAGTGTAAATCAGCAATCTACTTCTATGGTCTGCCAGAAGAAGAATGTCAGATCAGGCCAGGAGCAGGTGATTGGAGCTCTGGCTGCCATCTTTACTTATCAGACCCCCGCCATTGCGCTACAGGTGGTTTGATTATTCCCCACGAGCATCGCAGATACCTCAGATGCTGTTGATCCCGGCCTCATGTAGTACTGATCCCGGCATCTGAAGGGTTAATGCCGATTGCTTGAGTCCGCCATAACCCATGTGATAGACCCTGTTGCGTTCACACTGAGGTATTCAGGAGGAATAATTTTGGTCAGGAAATTGTGGCCTTCTGTCATTTTATCCATGAAGTGTAATTCAAGAACAATTTCAATGCGGAAATGAAAAGGAATGAAGGAGGAGGCTATTTCATCTACTTTCCTGATTTCTGCTTGAACTCCGCTCGAATTCCACTCTAAAACTATGTTGGACAGAATTTTTCTTTACCATTGATTTCTATTGGATTCTGCTCGCGGATTCCGCTTGAAGAATGAACATGTTCTTTCAAGCGGAAAGGAATTCAGTGTCGGAATTTCCGCAGTGTGAACAGGACAGCGGAAAAAACATTAAGGTCAATGGGCAGAGGAGATGTGCATTAATTTGGAGCGGAGAATTCAAGAGGAATTACTCGAGTAAATTCCTCAGTGTGAACGCGCCCTTCTTAGCCAGCATTGCTAATACATCTATTGCCAGCTTTGAACAATGGAGGCAGGGAAGCCTCCATTGCACAAAGCTGGCGATAAACATACAGTATTAGCAATGCTGGCTAATAACGGGTCTATCTCCGGAACAGAACCATGGATCTGGGTCAGTTATACTTCATTTTAATTTGCCAGCACTATAACCCAGTGTACTGGGTTTAGTGCTAGTGAATTGGCTGTCAAATTTGCTTTAAAGGGGTATTCCGGCCTTAGACATCTTATCCCCTATCCAAAGTATAGGGAATGCACGGAGATCGCAGATGTCCCAGTGCCGGGAACCCCCATAATCAGATATCCCCTATCCATAGGCTATGGCATAAGATAAGATGTCTAAGGCCGGAAAACTCCATTAAGGGTACAGGGATTTTTATTTTTGGCACTCCATCTTCAAATAGCCATAGAGCTTTCAATTTTCCACCTATGAACGCTTGTTTTTTGGGCCACCAATTGTACTTTGTAATGATATAATTAATTTTTCCTCAAAATCTACAGTATGACAAACACTATATATACACATTAAAAATGAACTTTATTCTTTAGGTCCATTCGATTACGACAATACCCAAATGATACGGGTTGAGGCAGATTCTATTGCAAGATTACGTCAGAGTCAACACGGAGGTATTTGGGAACTCTGGCTGGCATGGGAACCGATCGAGGGTACTGATTGGTCAGAGGAGCCGTCATTCAGGACACTCAAGGGATTAAAGGGAATCTGATAGATTTAATCTAAGTGTACCTTACTTTGAACAGTGCTACCATTGAAAAGATAGAGTATTGCTAACATGCTAATTGCCCCCTTGCACAATGGAGGCAGGAGTTCAGAATGCCAACTACCCCCTGCTTTGCACAAAAGGCACATAATTCTATAGGCAATATATTTCCGCAACAGCAAAGTAATAAGTTATACCTCATTTTAATCAGGTTCACATGCCCTATAACCCTGTCTATTCATTCAGATTCTCCTTAATGGCAGACATTGGCATGATTGGTGCCAATCATTGCCAGCAGGCACTCCCTTCTGTGAAGACTGCAGCATACGGTGAGAAGTGGGGGACCAGAAGGCCTTGAAAAGGGAGCTGCGGGGAAGATATCCTAAAGATTTTCTGCTCTTAATCAGCCTAAAACATCAGTATTGAGGACTCCCCTAATGTTTTGGTTCTAGAAGGTCAACCCAGAACTGTTCTGGATTAGTCCTAATATAACTTATCATAGGGAATCAGCATTGTCATATCACACAAACACTGGCACCGGACACTCACACAACATTGTGCACTCTCATCACATGACAAAATGGTCTAAAAAGACCCGTTCTATATAAACAACTTAGATTTATGGTTTACTCCCAGGACTATCTAGTATTTTAATATACCACCACTATAGGAAGCTTTCTGTTCATAAGCCATGGACAGGACACAGATGGAGCTTGGGATGTGCTAAAAATAGGGATTAGTGATCACAAGAAGTAGACTTCTCTGCCCAAGTATAACAGCAGTGTCATATCGGAGGACAGCTCAGGGAACACAATGAGATGCAATTTCATTATTTATTATATTCGAAAACAGAATAAGTATGTCACTTCCTATACTGTCCATCCAGATTGAACAGTTGTCCTAGAATGTTATTATTGTAAGATTTGTTTTAATGCAGAATGCCCAATATACCGGGAAAAACACATATACAGTGATCCCTCAACTTACAATGGCCTCAACATACAATAGTTCCAACATACAATGGTCTTTTCTGGACCATTGTAACTTGAAACCAGACTCAACATACAATGCTTTGGAATCTGTGAAACGTGTCAATGGCTGGAAGAACCGACCAATCAGAATGGGCATTCACTGGTAAAACCCCTGTGCATGCACTGACTGGTGTCTGGTAGCGCCCCCTACAGTACAGGGAGGTATTACATGTTCTGTACTCCTTACCTGTGCCAGGGTTAGCTGCTCCTTTGGGCATCAGGTGAGGGTCCATGCACTGACTGGTGTCTGGTAGCGCCCCCTACATTACAGGGAGGTATTACATGTTCTGTACTCCTTACCTGTGCCAGGGTTAGCTACTCCTTTGGGCATCAGGTGAGGGTCCATGCACTGACTGGTGTCTGGTAGCGCCCCCTACAGTACAGGGAGGTATTACATGTTCTGTACTCTTTACCTGTTCCAGGGTTAGCTGCTCCTTTGGGCATCAGGTGACGGCGGCTCCATTTTCCTTTTTTTAGGACATTGTGTGTTCTGTACAGGACCCTGAAGAAGCTTCTGTCCTCTACATAGACCAGTGTTTCCCAAAGAAAGTGCCTCCAGCTGTTGCAAAACTACAACTCCCAGTATGCTCGGACAGCCTTTGGCTGTCCGGCCATGCTGGGAGTTGTAGTTTTGCAACAGCTGGAGGCACCCTGTTTGGGAAACACTGACATAGACAGTGATTTAAGGCTTCCAGCAGATCTTTCTTACTTTTATATGTAAGGACTTGCTTTATCTGTATTAGTTATCTACTTTTTTTTTCTTTAATCCTCACTTTTTCCTATTTTTGGATGACATTTTGGTGGCTTCAGAACCAATTACCAGGTTTCCATAGAGTTCTGGTCTCAACATACAATGGTTTCAACATACAATGGTCGTCCTGGAAGCGATTAATATTGTAACTTGAGGGACCACTGTAGTAATAGATGTGCGGTGTCAAAAAACATAAAAAAGTGACCACAGGCCAATGATGCCTCCCGAGTGACCTAGGCACATGGTTACATTGTTTCTGCATTACAGAAGAGAACATTTTCTGTGGAGAACCTGTTTTTTGGTAAAATATAATATATAAATATGTCAACCAAAGGTTATTTCTCTGCATAAAGATGCAAGTGTTTTATGTAGAATTTTCTTGGCCCGCATGCAGCCCTGACTACAACTCTACTAAATGCCTTTGGGATAAACTGAAACATGAACTGCAAACCTTGTCTTGACTTGAATAATGTTTTTGTGGTTTAATAGATGCTAAATCCTACAGCCACGTTACAGAATATCCATAAGACTGCCCGTGTTTTTGGGATGAAGCATTTAACAATCACAAGTGTATTCAGCATTTGGGTGTCCACTTCTTGTTTTGCCTAATGTGAACAAGGACACATTTAAGATGCTGCCTGAGCTTTTTGCTGAATTTTGTTATTAAGTAAGAAAATGATCATTATTTCTCCTTTAAAGGGGTACTCCACTGCTCAGTAGGGATGTAAGAAAAAAGAACAAAAAAAAAAAAAATCGATTCGCGCGATTATCGCAATTTTTCACTTCGCGATACTGAATCGATTCAAAATATTTTTGAATCGATCCTTTTAGGGATGTGGAATTTGTATCTCCCAGGCGTCAGGAGATACAAATTCCACATTTGTTGAGCCTAGCAGGCCGGATCTGACGCGGCGTCACTCTGGGTGTATGGAGCGGGCTCCGACTCGTGCCCACTCCGTGCTCTGCGGCCCCCGGCTGATTTCAGTAGCCGGGGGCCGCTGATGCATCACCGCCGCTAATATCCAGCATGCGGTGCTCAGAGGGACACATTTGTGGAGCCGGGCAGGCCGGATCTGACGCGGCGTCGCTCTGGGTGTATGGAGCGGGCTCCAACTCGTGCCCACTCCGTACTCTGCGGCCCCCGGCTGATTTCAGTAGCCGGGGGCCGCTGATGCATCACCGCCGCTAATATCCAGCATGCGGCGCTCAGAGGGACACATTTGTGGAGCCGGGCAGGCCGGATCTGACGCGGCGTCGCTCTGGGTGTATGGAGCAGGCTCCGGACTCCTGCCCGCTCCATACTCTGCTGCCCCCGGCTGTTCTCAGTAGCCGGGGGCTACCGCTAATAGCCAGCATGTGGCGATCGCCGCGGCTGGCTATTAACCTGTTAGACTCGAATAATATTTTTAGGTACATTCAAGCTAGAGAAGCTTTTGGGAAAGAGGTAGAGAAAGGGAGATTTATAACACAGGCTCACGCACTGATTGAATTAATGAGAATGTCAAGTGGTAGTGAAAAAAAATTAATGAATAAAATGTATAACCACTTGGTTAATAGTAAACATGAGATAGCACACTGCAGAAAAAAAATGGGAAAAAGACACAGGGGATATTAATGAGGAAGAATGGGGGATTATTTTTTATAATTTAAAGTTAGCTTCAATTAGTGGGAATCACAGAAGATCACATTTTATGATGTTATATCGTACACAATACACTCCAAGACTTATGCACAAGATAAAATTTAGGGAAGATTCAAAATGCCCCAAATGTAATAGTGATGACGCTAAATGGCTCCATATGGCATAAAATTGCTGTAAAGTTTGAGAATTTTGGGAGGTGATAGACATGGTTAATGATAGATTTCAAGTAAAGATAGGATATGAACCCAGAATAGTGTTGCTAGGTTTAAAATTGGACGGAATTAAACAAAAAATAATAATATTAAAACTGTTCGGACTAGCGAAAATTATAATTCTCAGAAAATGTCCCCTAAGGCCCCAAGTAAACAAGATTGGTTTGAGCTCTCTAGGAAAGTTAAAACGTATGAAAAAATGTATTATAAAAACTCAAACAAAAAGAGTAAGAAAATAGAAGAGGATTGGTCACACATGGATGAGGTATTTAGTGTGCCAGGCTGACGGGGTAGGTAGGGGAAGGGTTATAATCGTATGTTTTTACTGTAATAAAGACATTATGTAATGTTCTTTCTATGTAAAAAAAAACAAAAAACATTTAGATCGCCGCTGTCAAAGTTGACCACGGCGTCTAAAGGGATCTGTGAATACTCCCTGGTGGGCTAGTGGGGTGGATCGCCCCCCACAGCGCGATCGTGGGCGGGCGATCCACTGTGGAGGTAGCCGGAGGGCTTACCTCTGCTTCCTGCTGTCCCGTGGCTCTGTCATTGATAGAGCCTGGCTGGACCAGGCTCTATCAATGGATCGCAGATCAATGGAGTTCAATAGAACTCTATTCATCTGTCTGAGGAATCTAATGATTCTTCCTAAAAGTCTAATAAAGTGTATAAAAAAAAAAATTTTTTAATAAAAGACATTGTTTTTTTAGACAGACTCGGGATATATCATGATGTATCGTCACCTAGACGGTATCACGATATAGCGGGATATATTGAATCGCCACACTGGTATCGCGATTTGAATTGTATCGCCAAATTCTTGGCGATTCACACCCCTACTGCTCAGTGTTTGGAACAAACTGTTCCGAATGCTGGAGCTGGTAGCTCTTGATGTCATAGCCCGGCCCCCTCATGACGTCACACGCCCCGCCCCCTCAATGCAAGTCTATGGGAGGGGGCGTGACGGCTGTCATGCCCCCTCCCATAGACTTGCATTGAGGGGGCGGGGTGTGACATCATGAGGGGGTGAGGCTATGACATCACGAGCCCCCGACTCCAGCATTCGGAACAGTTTGTTCCAAACACTGAGCAGGGGAGTACCCCTTTAAAGCCCTAAGAAGTCCTGCAGTGGTGATGTCACATATATCATTCACATGACTGATGCAGCCAGTGGTTTTGTGCTGTACGTAGGTATCAGCACTGAAGCCAGTGACGGCCGCCTTATTCTTTAACTAAACAAAATTCTAGCTTCTAGGCGCTGATCAAATGAAGTAGATAGGTGTGGACACAGAAATATTGTCCAAAAAACTGAATTTATTTGCACAGAACAACGCGTTTCCGGTCTGTAATGGACCCTTCGTCAGGTGGGTGCATACACAAGAATGGCAGAGCAAAAATGCTCTCTGAGCATTTTATACTGGACCAGCGTTGCTGACTCTGGACAAGCCACGGCTGCAGATCCAAGCATCATATTTAACCAGACGTCTACTGACATGGCGAGTGCAAACTCGCTTATCAATCTACTGCATATTGTTTGACATATTACACTAGGGGCGAGTATCCCTTTTTCTTTGTTTTTCTGTGCATTATTCTTTTACTAGACAGTTTAATAAATCTGCATTTACTGAAATACAAGAGACCAGTCATTCCATATAAGAATACATCTTAAAAAGGGTACTCCAGTGAAATACAATTTTTTTAAATAAACTGGTGCCAGAAAGTTAAATAAATTTGTAAATTACTATTAAAAAAAAAAAAATCAATCCTATTCGTACTTATCTGCTGCTGTATACTATAGAGGAAGTTCTTTTCTTTTTGAATTTCTTTCCAGTCTGACCACAGTGCTCTCTGCTGACACCTCTGTCCCTGTCAGGAACAGTCAAGAGCAGGAGAGGTTTTCTATGGGGATTTGCTGCTACTCTGGACAGCTCCTGACATGGACAGAGGTGTCAGCAGAGAGCAATGTGGTCAGGCAAAAAAGAAATTCAAAAAGAAAAGAACTTCCTCTGTAGTATACAGCAGCTGATAAGTCCTTGAAGGAATAAGATTTTTTTTTTAATAGAAGTAATTTACAAATCTGTTTAAAGGGGTACTCCGGTGAAAACCTTTTTTCTTTTAAATGAACTGGTGCCAGAAAGTTAAACAGATTTGTAAATTACTTCTATTAAAAAATCTTAATCCTTCCTGTACTTATTAGCTGCTGAATACTACAAAGGAAATTCTTTTCTTTTTGGAATTCTCTCTGATGACATCACGAGCACAGTTCTCTCTGCTGACATTATAATAATAATAACTCTTTATTTATTGTTGTCCTTAGTGGGATTTGAACCCAAGGCCCCAGCACTGCAAGGCAGCAATGTTAACCACTGAGCCACCATGCTGCCCTTAGCATACATCTGCTATGCACGTTTGCTAAAATGGACAGGGATGTCAGCAGAGAGTACTGTGCTCGTGATGTCATCAGTGTTCCAAAAAGAAAGGAATTTCCTCTGTAGCATTCAGCAGCTAATAAGTACTGGAAGGATTAATATTTTTTAATAGAAGTAATTTATGAATATGTTTAACTTTCTGGCACCAGTTGATTTAAAAGAAAAAAGGTTTTCACCAGAGTACCCCTTTAAGGGTAGGGTCTCAAGGAGCGCATCCACAGTCTATTTCACGCTGCGGATGTGCTGATGCCAGTCACAATAGCAAGCTCCATGCAGCCGGTAGCTCTGCATGTCCGGTCACAGTAGTAGATTTCCCGATGCGCATCTGCTACAAACAGACTGTCTTTTGTACCGCACTAGTGCAAATCTTCATAAAATGCCTTAATTGTGATTATAGGTCAAATTCCTTTTTCCTTTAAAACTGCAGGATAAACTGACCCCAACCCACTTAGGAGTCTAAGAATTTCACTTGGGTGACCTCCAGCACTAGCAGCCTGATGAGATAACCAGGTGCAACTATGAAACACCCCAGCTATAGGATTATAAAACCTACATGGTCATGCATTTGTAAGCCAGAATGGAGCCCATTACATGCCTTCCACATCAGCAAAAAGAGGCAAGCAAAAGGCATACACAAGAACCTCTACAATATTCTCTAGTAGCCTATGCTGCACTATAGAAGCAAATAAATTAAGAGCGTTTCTTCCCCTTGAAACAGGTCACTGTCTGTGGTGTTAACTTATCCTCACTGTGTCCTAAATCCCAATAAAGGCAAAGTATTCTTCTATGAGGGCTGCGCTAGACTTCTATTTCTTCTTCTTAAAATAAAAAGGTGTACGGAACACAGACCAGTGGGGTTTAGAGGGTTGGTCTCTGGGCAGACTGAATGTACAGATAGTAACAGGACATTTACTATTCTACTAAAGCAGACGTCTGTGCAATTCCCAATGAAAAAAGCTTGTAATTTAGTTTTTTTTTTTCTTTTCTTTTTGAGAAGTCAAATGGATAGTCTTTTGAGAGGTCTAGCTTCTCCACTGACTGAACCGGCTTCAACCTCCACAAAGGCAGGCCTTAGAAGATGCAGATGAGAGATGACCAGAGCAAACACAAAGCATTCTTTCAGTAGTTTAAAGCAGGAATGAACAGCCACTTCAGGTCAAGAGGGACAATTCGCCCCTATACGTGAGAGCAGTAAGAGGGGCTGGGAATTAATTGCCGGGAGTTGTTATCAAAATGAAGTACTTGCATGCAGGAGAAGGGATGGAAAAAACACACAAAAAAAATAAAATAAAATAAAAAACACCTTGTCTGGCACCACCTTCAAACTTGTACAAAGATGATATACTCCAGAAAGGAAAGTTCAGACTTCTCAAAGCAGCATGTCCACAGTCTTATGCCAAGATAAAAATAGCACTACAGGGGTTTTTTTTTTTTTTGCCTATTTAACACTTACCATCACTAGTCATACAGCACCATCTGTTTCATTCCAGCACAGCTGCATCTATGCGCTTTATTACACTGACCTGGTCATGTGATCACCAGTCTGATTAAAGTTACATGGCTTTGTGTATCAGAGGAAGTAAATCCTGGCTTCCAAAAGGTGATGAAGGCAGTGTTCCACCCGTCTGCTATCCTGATAAAGACCATGTAAATGCAATTTTGTAAAGTTGGCAAACAGATTAGAGAATAAATGTGTGCCCATGGTTCTCAAACAGTAAAAAGTCACCAAAGAAGTAGTGAGGATGGTAGGATTAATATGTTCCTACTAGAGATGAGCGAACTTACAGTAAATTCGATTCGTCACGAACTTCTCGGCTTGGCAGTTGATGACTTATCCTGCGTAAATTAGTTCAGCTTTCAGGTGCTCCGGTGGGCTGGAAAAGGTGGATACAGTCCTAGGAAAGAGTCTCCAAGGACTGTATCCACCTATTCCAGCCCACCGGAGCACCTGAAAGCTGAACTAATTTATGCAGGAAAAGTCATCAACTGCCAAGCCGAGAAGTTCGTGACAAATTGAATTTACTGTAAGTTCGCTCATCTCTAGTTCCTACTGAAGGGTTGACCAGCAAAAGAGTATAAAATAGGCCATCTTAAAAGGGGTTTTCTGGCACGACAAATGATAAATATTGTGGTGCCATTTGTATGCCAGCTTGAGCTCTTACACAAAACATTCTATGGGGCTGGACAAGCCATTTAATGTGGTTAAAAGGAAAATGGTGCCGTATAAAATACCGGGAACACTTATAAAGGCCCCTACAATTGAATTGGGGAGTAGTCTGATAGGTAAGAACCAGAAGATCAACTGGAAGAGACAATCCAGAAGGAGCAATAAGGCAGAGTCATAGTTCAGACCAAGAGTAACAATCCAAATTCTGGAAAAAAGAAAAAGTCCAAAGAGCAAGACAACAGACAAAATTCTGAGAGAGCCGGGTCAAAACACAGGCAATCCATATAGACTTTATTAGGCTATAGGTAGAGAGACACAAAAAAAATGTGCAGGAAGACTTTGCCTGTTTAAACAGACCACCAAAATTGTTTGCAGCTGGGCACGGAACGGACACCCAATCACTTAGCAACTAGTTGGCACAGATGTTGGCAAGATGTGGAGAAGAAGTGGAAATAGAGACACAAATGCTATGATGCAAGACTATTTGCGATCAGCGGAAACCTCCCTACTTCTAGTAACTCCCTTATCAAAGTCAAGGTGCTCTGATTATCTGATCACCACGGGCACCTAGAGGGGAAACGTAGTATTACATAATACCCATTCAAGTTAATGGGAGTGAAAGTTTTGTTTGGATATGCCCAATAAGTCAGTGATTTTTACTAGGGTATTAGGAAAAGGGTATCACCCTTATAAGAGCTTTTGTTAGTGTCATAAAGAAGACCTATCATAATTAGAAGTACAGTGGTCCCTCAACATACGATGGTAATCCGTTCCAAACGGATCATCGTTTGTTGAAACCATCTATGTTGAGGGATCCGTGCAATGTAAAGTGTAGGACAGTGGTCAACAACCTGCGGACCACCAGATGTTGCAAAACTACAACACCCAGCATGCCCGGACAGCCGTTGGCTGTCCGGGCATGCTGGGTGTTGTAGTTTTGCAACATCTGGAGGTCCGCAGGTTGTAGACCACTGTTAGACGAAGTTGTACTCCCCTGTCCCCGCCGCTCCGGACAGTCACCGCTCGTCACCACTGCCCGGGATGTCGCCGTCCATCGCTGTTGCCGCGTCCCCGACGCTCCGGCAAGGCCTCTGCTTCCCCGGCATCCGCACGTTCCGTCGCCGCCATCACGTCCCTACCCACGCTATTGGATGACGGGACGGCGTGCGCAGCGACGTGATGACAACGATGGAGAGCGCCGACGATGAAGAGGATCCCAAAGAGGACGTGCTGGAGCCCCGAGGACAGGTAAGTGATAGTCAGCGGACCACACGGGGCACCATAAACGGCTATCCGGTGGCAGCTGAAGCAGCCTTGCGCTGCCGGATAGCCGTTTATGCGATGGCCCCGACATACAAAAGCATTGTATGTTGATGCTGCCTTCAACATGCGATGGCCTCTAAGAGGCCATCGCATGTTGAAATTATCGTATGTCGGGGCCATCGTAGGTCGAGGGGTCACTGTACTCCGTATTCCTGAACTAAATGATCTTTTCTTCTTGTAGACCAGGAAAGGACTGGACCTTCTGTGAAGACTATGGTGCTAAAGGGGTATTCTGGCCATAGACATCTTATCCCCTATCCAAAGTAAAGGGGATAAGATGTCTGATCACGGATGTCTCCAGTCTCGGTCATCATGCTCCCTCCCATAGACCTGAATGGAGGTGGCGTGATGTGACGTCACGTCTCTAGTCCCAGAAAGTAAGAGATTTCAGATTGGAGCAGCAGCCTGCCCCCCCCCCCCCCCCCCCCTGCATAGGGGAGAAGATGTGTATGGCTGGAATACTCCTTTAAGCAAAGGTTGATCAAATGTCCACAACAGTCAGTATTTTAAAGTATAAAGATTATTTTAAAAATCCACACACCGGGTTAGCTGAAGTCTGCAGAGGAGCCTATAATATCTCAATAAAGTGACTGCACATGTAATAGAAAAAAGTGGAGGGAGAGACAGACGGGGGGGGCGCAACCTGTGCCGTTATTCTGATGGCAATCGATGCAGTGATGCAAATAGAGCGGTGCTCACCTGATGGTGTTGTACGCAGAGTACAACACCTTGTAGCGTATGTCACCCAATTGCAGGGTAGAAGACCGGGAGCTGCCGGAGGTAATCCCGTGTCGGAGGTTGTCTCTGACGGTGCTGGATAGCTTGAGTTATCCCGTGGAAGCAGGAGAAAAGATCCTCGTAGTGGTGCTCACTCGGTGGTTGCTGGCAGTAGCCGGGAGAGGTGTGTATAGCCTCGGTCGGCAACAAGCGATAGCGGACAGGTGGAATAATAAATCAAGGATTTTAATAGAGGGACTACGCATTACGAGGACCTGATGAAGAGGGGGTCTTGCCCCTCGTAACGCGTAGTTCCTCTATTAAAATCCTTGATTTACTATTCCACCTGTCCGCTATCGCTTATTGCCGACCGAGGCTATACACACCTCTCCCGGCTACTGCCAGCAACCACAGAGTGAGCGCCACTACAAGGATCTTTTCTCCTGCTTCCACGGGATAACTCAAGCTCATTAAAGTGACTGCTCTTTAACCCAAATCACAGACACAAATGACGTTGAAAATTCTTGTCTTTCAGACTGTAATTCGATATAAATAAGGCCTGTTGCATGGAAGAATAACACTGCTTCTCCCTTTTCCTGGCATTCTAATCCTTAGGTTATCAGTTAAAGACTGTAAGAAAAGCCACTTTGTGATGACGTCTGTGTGCATGACACTATTACCAAGCAGCAACATTCAAGAGCCTTCTCCTGCATGGCTTTCAGAACATTCGGGATGTTTCGCTTGAGAAAATTAGCAAATTCTTACTGACAAGTCTCACTTGCCCTTAGACTATAAGATGCAGATTTGCTCAGCAGATTTTGCTACGCATTAAAGTCAATGGGCAGCAAAAATCTGCATGTGTGAACGTACTCTAAGGGCTCATTTACACAAGTGGATTTCTTTTCAAACCCGTAGAGTATCTCAGCTGTTAAAAATCCACTGAAGACCCTATTGACTTCAATGGGGTCTGCACTGGATTTTCAATAGCGGAGATTCCGCTGGCAAAAATCTGCTGCAGGTAGCTTGAAAAGAAATCTGCTGGTGTGAACAAGCCCTTAGGGTACGTTCACACTTGTGTATTTTCTGATGCAGATTTGCTTCAGAAGATCTTGCTACCCATTGAAGTCAATGGACAGCAACTCTGCAGCAGATCTGTACCAAAAATACTAATGTGGACATAGCCTGAAAGATGTCCGTAAAGGGAAATGAAATATCGGCACTCACCAGTGTGGCTGCAGGGTCTTCTTTATTGAGACACTCTCACATGCGGGGTACAGAAGAGAGGGGTGGTGGGGGGAGAGGTAGTGGCGACCGAGCTCTAGTTTCGCACACTTGGTGTGCTTCGTCCGGACGAAGAACACCAAGTGTGCGAAACTAGAGCTCGGTCGCCACCACCTGTCCCCCCACCACCCCTCTCTTCTGTACCCCGCATGTGAGTATGTCTCAATAAAGAAGACCCTGCAGCCACACTGGCGAGTGCCGATATTTCATTTCTCTTTACAGACATCATGAACTTTGCTTGCATTATCTGAGCACCATCTGAGGCATTACAGCTACACCAACTCCTACCTGCCATCCCACATCCAGTAAACTCACGCAGTGCCGCACAACCTTCCATGTGAATTGTAGCCGGAAAGAGGTTTTCTGGGATAATGAAAAAAAATAAACCCTATACGCCTCTGCTTTCTTTTGCTCCAGCACCACCACTCTGCAATCCACAGTGGAAATGTCAGGGTGACACTGTGCACAGGAGACTGCACACAATTACTAGCCTCAGTGGTCAAGTAATAGGTAAGTGAACCTCATCACCAAGGCCAGTGAATGTCTGCAGTGTAAGGGGACATCATTGGGGCACTACCACCAATGACAACTGAGTTTTAACAGTGTTGGACAGGAGTGCGAGTGGTGCGAGTATAGCCCAAATGCTGTCTATTCATAAAAAGAGACAGTAAACTTAAGGAGGTGTGCATGCATCTGAAGACTATTATATAAAAAAGCATTATGGTGAATTTACCAAATGACTTTGTGCCAGAAAGAGAGTCCAAAAATATGGAGCATATCTGTGCAAAAATGTGTGACTTCTAGTCATTGCCAATGGTATAAAGCACCGAGACAAGTGGGTGAAGTTTATTGGGAGCAGCCATGTTCAACAACTTTAGAGTGTAAAATAGAAAAATGGCGCAAAATGTGGTGCCCATCTACTTCTGCTCATTCCCTTTCTGACAAACCACAATGTCCAACTTTCTTATAAGGCTTGCATTCGCCTTAATATATCTCCTATATATAGTGTTCTAGAGATAATTATGGAGGACACTGAAATCTAGCACCCCATGTGTTCCCTCATTTTAGTCTGCCCGCTTCTAAACCCTTTCCTCTGTAGACATGTGAAGGCTAGTAATACACAAACATTTTCTAAAATGTCAGACTACTGCAGATTGCATTGTGCTACATATTAGTGCCCTTTAATAAGAGGATGGATGGCACATAAATATATAGGGCATTATATATAACTGCATGATTTTTAGTGTGGAAACTGGCGATTTCTGCATTAAAGGGAGAAAGGGAAGACTGCATAGAAGACGTGACATGTCCCTTCTTTTCTACATTGTCACCTGCCAAAGCCCCCATTGAAGTCTACACCTACACCCACACCCTGCTAATGGCTCAGAGCAAGCCATAGCGCAGCGCTGCACCCTGGCACGTAATAATATGCCCACGTGCACATGCCCTTATGGTGGCCATGTAAAGCTTTGATCTAAAACTGTTTCAACATGACTTTTATGCCAGTATCACTCTATAAAATATATATATATATATATATATATATCTCTAAATACTCCAGACATATGCATCTGTTTTAGGCTATGTTCACATGACAGAAAATGTGTGGAATGTCCGCCTGGAAATTACGGGCAGTCCTAGTGCAGGCGGAACATGCAAATGTGCGAAACCACATTTGCATGTTCCGCCGATGCTAGGACGGCTCAGAAATGTGCAGTCTTAATAGACGGCAAGACATTTCTGAGCAGAAATTTTTTAAGATGTTTCTGCTGTGGAAATTAAGCCGTGTGCACAGTGCAGCAGAATACCATTGAAACCAATAGGAGTCTACTGCAGTGGGATTTCCGAGTGGAATTTTCCAACGGATTCTACTTGGAAACCACAAAGTGGAGTGGGATGGAGTGATACAGGGTGTCAAAAGAACCCTTTTAATGCTTAGGCTCTGAATACACAGCATTCAAAGGTTTTTAGAGGAGGTTAATTCTCAGGATGTATACATCTGACAGAAGACTCCAAAAGATGGCATACAGTGGAAGCCATCACCAATCGTGTTTCAAATGTAAAAATCTTTTTTTGGCTGTCCCTCTGTATAAATAAAATAAAAAAATAAAAAAAAAGGAGCTGACTTGGACTGATTTGTATCATACAGAAAAAATACACCGGTATTCGCTATGAACCGGTATACCGTCCAGCACTACTGCAAATGCTGCAGGGTTTCTGTAAGAAAAAAAACAGAACATTTTGATATTTACAGAATAAAATCTGCAGGATGTAAGCAACACGTGAATGTACTATAAAGGTGCCCATACATCTTAGATTAAGGCTGAAGAACGTGAACAATTTCACCAATACAAATGTTCACGAGTGAAAATTAGCAATCGTTTTAGCCGACCAATGAGAGACTGAGTCTAAAAAGAAGTCGGCTGTGTTTGAAATGTACAGGTGACAGCCGGGCAAAAGATCTTACAGAAAATAATTCTGTTCCCAGCAAAGGGGCACACAGATGATCTATCCATTGTTCACGCAGCACTCCCGCCCCTCTCTCAAGACGTGTAAAGGTTCTATAAACAAGCACCAATCTACCACATCTTGCTGTCTAATAGGCCCACGTGACAGTTTTGATTATCTCCTCTACTGTATGTGCATCAGAGAGCTCGGCCTCTGTGAATACTGATTTTATCACTGTATTGAGTGAGAATGATCAGTGCAGAAGGATTGGGGGGTAAGAGTCCTTGTTCTGTAATAATATATATTACAACATTTCTGATTGTACCATTGATTTACGAGAAACAAATTGTAACTCCATCTCTGACATAAAAAGAGCCCACTGTTGAAACTATCACCTCCCAGTAATATCTGTTTTTTCATAGTTTTTTTTTTCTTTTAGCTCCTTGGGCTCCCACTGCCCTGCATGACTTTACTTTGTTCATACCCTGCATGTTTGCCAGCACTACACAGTAGGGAACTACTGTTCTCTTTGGCTAGGTTTAGGCTAGGTTCAGACTACGGAATTTCCGCCTGCAATTCTGCTTTGAAATTGCAGGCGGAAATTCCGCTTGCTAAAATGTATAGTGTAGTGAATGGGTTTCCGTTCACAAATTCACACCGGAATTTGTGAAGCAGAATTTGTGAACGGAAAGTCCGCTTGGAAATTTCCGCCTGAAGAACGGCGTTGCTCTTTCTTTAGGCAGAAATCCACGCGGAACACATTGCAGTCTATTGGAGACTGCGGTGTCCGCACGGTCCTAGCGCCGACTGATTCAGTCAGCACTGGCCGCATTCAGAGTCTCCGGGCGGAGATTCCATAGTCTGAACCTAGCCTTACACTGAATCTCCGGCTGGAAAAATTCTGTCCAAAGATTCAAAGTGCAACCAGGACCGTGCATACATTGCCTTACACATTGAAAGCAGTGTATTGCAGGGGATTCCGATGAAAGACTCTGCTGCAATGGAATTTCTGGAGTGTGATTCCGATGCAGAATTACACTCGGAAATTCTGAAATGTGCACTTCGACTTACGGTGCTCCAGGATTGAGGAGTCTTAGGAGCTTGCAGTTTTCGTACTGAAATTTTGTATACTTTACCTTGGCAAGCAGATGCTAGAGACAGAATGGTAACTGGTGGAGGACAATTACATTACAATGTTGTCACAGATCACTTGGTCTATTGAATAGTGACCTGAAGTGACAGTGGCCATTTCATCTCCTCCCCCCTTTCAAACCTCCAATAGCGCACACGGTGCTAAACTATTTCCATACTCCTATTCACTTCTAGAGGAATTATGGAAACAACCTACAACCGCCTGTTTAGCTGTTTTTGTAATGCCCATCACCTTTGCTCACCTCGTTCTGATAGGTATCCCAATTTTAGCAATGACTGTCTGAGATGGGAAAACTCCTTTGAAGTGTACTTGTCATTTACAAAAAACTAAACACTTTTGACATGACACAGACGCAGTGTTGAGACCGTCCTATCCCACCCCCCTCCCCCATGATCAGAAGAACCAAGTTGATGAGCATGCTTTATTAATTAACTCTAAAAGGGGTTATCCAGGAAAAAAAAATTATATATTTATATATCAACTGGCTCCAGAAAGTTAAAACAGATTTGTAAATTACTTCTATTAAAAAATCGTAATCCTTTCAGTACTTATGAGCTGCTGAAGTTGAGTTGTTCTTTTCTGTCTAAGTGCTCTCTGATAACACCTGTCTCGGGAACTGTCCAGAGGAGAAGCAAATCCCCATAGCAAACCTTTTCTAATCTGTGCAGTTCCCGAGACAAGCAGAGATGTAAGCAGAGAGCACTGTTGCCAGACAGAAAAGAATAACTCAACTTCAGCAGCTGATAATTATTGGAAAGATTAAGATTTTTTTTAAAGCAATTTACAAATCTGTTTACCTTTCTGGAGCCAGACCGACCGATAAAAACTTTTGACATGCTTTTAAAATGACAGTGCCTATTTAACCGATAAAAACCGACCGATAAAAACTTTTTACCTGCTTTTAAAATGACAGCCTGTATAACAGTGTCCAAAGTCCATCACCTTTACCCTCAGCTTCTTTAGAAAGGCAGTGGTCATCTTGGAGGTGTATTTGGGGTTATGTTGGAATACTGCCCTACGGCCCAGTCTCAAAGTGTACCGGTCATCAAACCATATTTTTTAAACTAATTTAGATTATATTCCCTGACTACTCCCAACACTCCTCCTGCCCTTTAAAAATTCAGAGCTTTAAAAAGCTCTGTATCATATCTTTCCTCTTGCTCACATTGTGTGAGCTCCCAGCAGGAGAAAGTGGGCGTTCCCCAGCAGACGCAACTTCACTGAAGTCTATGAGAACTGTACCTCGCTATGTCCTGTACGCACTTCCTGAGTTTGGTCCCCTGCCAGGACGGGAGGAGACTAAAAACTGTTTGACTTGCGCAGGGAACAGAACAGAGCCACCTAGTGGCCATTTTTTCAATCACATTTAAAAAATATAAAAAGGTTGAGAATTTTAACAGAAAGTAAATAGCATAGTGTATTATACCGTATTTATCGGCGTATAACACGCACTTTTTAGGCAAATTTTTTTAGCCTAAAGTCTGTGTGCGTGTTATACGCCGATACCCCCCCAGGAAAGGCAGGGGGAGAGAGGCCGTCGCTGCCCGCTTCTCTCCCCCTGCCTTTCCTGGGGTCTAGAGCGCTGCTGTCGGCCCTTTTCACCCCCTGGTTATCGGCGCCGCTGCCCGTTCTGTCCCCCTGACTATCGGTGCCGGCGCCGATAGCCAGGGGGAGAGAAGCGGCGCCGACAGCCAGGAGGAGAGAAGGGGCAGCGGCACCCATTGCCGGCGCCGCTGCCCCGTTGCCTCCCCCCATCCCCGGTGGCATAATTATCTGAGTCGGGTCCGCGCTGCTCCGCTGCTCCAGGCCTCCGTCGTTGCTATGCGCTGAACGGCGCGGCGCATGACGTCAGAGCGCCGCGCCGTGCATAGAAACGACGCCGGTCCCCAGCGTCGTTGCTATGCACGGCGCTCTGACGTCATGCGCCGCGCCGTTCAGCGCATAGCAACGACTGAGGCCTGGAGCAGCGGAGCAGCGCGGACCCGAGCAGCGCGGACCCGACTCAGGCCTGGAGCAGCGCGGACCCGACTCAGGTAATTATGCCACCGGGGATGGGGGGAGGCAACGGGGCAGCGGCGCCGGCAATGGGTGCCGCTGCCCCTTCTCTCCCCCTGGCTGTCGGCGCCGCTTCTCTCCCCCTGGCTATCGGCGCCGGCACCGATAGTCAGCGGGACAGAACGGGCAGCGGCGCCGATAACCAGGGGGTGAAAAGGGCCAACAGCAGCGCTCTAGACCCCAGGAAAGGCAGGGGGAGAGAAGCGGGCAGCGACGGCCTCTCTCCCCCTGCCTTTCCTGGGGGTGTATCGGGGTATACACGCGCACACATGCACCCTCATTTTTTCATGGATATTTGGGTAAAAAACTTTTTTTACCCAAATATCCTTGGTAAAATGAGGGTGCGTGTTATAGGCCGGTGCGTGGTATACCCCGATAAATACGGTAATTACATAAGGAACAATATAATAAAAGTTTAGTTTGGCGACAGGTACTCTTTATGGGAGGGGATCATGCTTTGGTTCAGTATGTCACTGTACATTTTGGCCTTTATGGTTCCCTCAAACTATAGCTCCCTAGTGCCAGCAGCACTAATGCAGTCCCAGACAATGACACTTCAACCACCACGCTTGACTGTAAACAAGACACACTTGTCTTTGTATTCCTCACCTGTTGCCGCCACACACACTTGACACAATCTGAACAAAAGTTTAATCTTTGTCTCATTGGACAACAGGACATGGTTCCAGTAATCCTTGACTTAGTCTGCTGGTCTTCAGCAAACTGTTTGTGAGCTTTCCTGTGATTCATCTTTAAAAGAAGCTTCCTTCTAGGATGATAGCCATGTGGACCAATTTGATGCAGTGTATGGTCTGAGCACTGACAGTCTGACCACTCACACCCTCAACCTCTGCAGCAAAGCTGGCAGCACTCATACCGTATGTCTATTTCTCAAAGGAAACCTCTGGATATGATGCTGAGCATCTGAACTCAACTTCTTTGGTCGACCATAGCAAGTCCTGATCCGAGTGGCACCTGACTTGTGAAACTAATGTATACCACTATAACCGTGCTGCAGCTCAGTTTCAGGGTATGGGTAAATTTCTTATAGTGTAGGCCATCTTCATGTAGAGCAACATTTTTTTTTTTTAGATGGAGGTGCCATATTAAACATCTACTGACCAGTAATAGATAATATGAGAGCAATAACACTAAATTTGAGACACCTGCTCCCTATTCACACCTAAGACCTAGCAACACTAACAAGTCACATGACACCACGGAAGAAAATGGCTAATTGAGTCTATTTAGGGGTGTACTCACATTTGTTGTCACGGTATAGACATATATGGCTGTGTGTTGTGTTATCTTGAGGGGACATAACATTAACCCCTTAAGGACCAATATAAGTAAACCTGTACGCCCCTGAAAGACCAGGCCTGTTTTTTCAAATCGGGGAGGTCTGTCTTTATTAGAGAATAACTCTGGGAACGTTTTGCCAATCACGATAATTCTGCCATTGTTTTTTTGTCACAAGTTGTCCTTCATGTACATAGTAAAAGTAAGCCGATATCATTTGTAGTTTTTTTTTTTTTTTTTTACAATGCAAAAAAATCATGAAATTTTTACAAAAAATTACGATTTTTTGCTATTTTAACACTAATAGGTTGCATATATTTATACTTACTGACCAAATAGTTTATGAAACTTATACTTTCAGATGTCTACTTTATTTTGACATATTTTTTTTGTTTTTAATTAACATTTTAAATTAGTTAGAAGCCTAACAATTTAACTTGAAATTTTGAAAATTTGAAAAGTACATTTTTTTTGTGTGCTATGCAAGGTTTGCAGAAATTAAAAAGGTAGTAGAACGTAGGAACACCCCCCCAAATGACCCCATTTTAAAAACTAGACCCCTCAAGGTATTTGCTAGGGTGTACAGTGACTATTTTAACACCATAGTTTTTTGGCAGGAATTATTACAAAGTCAGTGTTAAAAATTCGAAATTTGCAATTTTTCACAAATGCATCATTTGGGGGGCATATTTTTTGTACATCACTTCTGATATTGAAAGAAATGCACCCTATATTTTATTTAGCTGCTTGTCCCATGTTCGGAAATACCCCCGCTTAGGCCATATATGGTTCCTTGGCCACGTGGTAGGACTCAAAAGGAGAGGAGCGCCATTTGGCTTTCAGGGCAGAACAGTACCCCCACCCCCACCCCCACAAGTGACCCCATTTATATACCGCACCCCTACAAGTTATTGGCTGGACCAGGGACCTCTCTGATTGGTCCTTGGTCGGCTAGCAGTATAACGCGTCTGTCTGTGACAGTCAAGGCTCCTGATGGATATATCAGCCAGCTCCTGATGGATATATCCGCCATATTGTGGGAATAAGCACCCGCTCATGGCGAATATATCCATCACTGCTGCGGCTGGGTAGCTCAGTGTGTCCGCTCATGACTGCCAGCGGGAAATCCGCCGCTATGAGGGGACACACAAAGCTACCCAGCCGCAGCAGCGAGCTCATTACCGTGACTGCTGCATAATGTGTAGGATCACATGGTGGACATCCGCAGGATATTACATGTTACATACATATTACATGCTCCGCCATGTCCGTCAATGCGATCCTACACATTATGCATTTTTTTTTTATTAGATTAATTTAATAAATGTATTTTTTATATATTTTTTATTTTATTTATTTATTTATTTTTATTTATTTATTTATTTTACACTTTTATTACATTTTTATTTATTTTTACACTTTTTAATGCTTTGGAATACTTAGTATTCCAAAGCATTGCAGTTATATGCTGCCTGCCAGTTTTCACTAGCAGGCAGCAAATTAGGACGTGCCTCTGGCACATCCTTTCAGGCGATACCCAGGGCAGACCTGGGGGTCTTTGTAGGACCCCCAGCTGCCCAGGTATGCAGCAGCACCCCGCGATGCTCCGGGGTGCTGCAGGAGAGACAGAGGGAGCCCCCTCCCTCTGTCAGAACTCCTTACAGCGCGCGGTCACTTCGGACCGCGGCTGTAAGGGTTAAACTGACGGGAGTGAAGTGAACTTCACTCCCGGCAGTGCGGCAGGCCCCGGCCACACACAGCACCCTGCGATCGCGATGCTGCAGAGGAGACAGAGGGAGCCCCCTCCCTCTGTCATAACACTTACAGCCCGCGGTCACTTCCGACCGCACGGCTGTAAGGGTTAAAACTGCCGGGACCGAAGTTTACAGCCAAGTCCCTGCCGCGATCTTGTGGGTGCACTGGGCAGCACCCACGAGAATAATGGACGAGTATAGATGTCCAGGTGCCGGAAAGCCCGCCAACCTGGACATCTATACTCGTCCATGGTCGTTATCGGGTTAAACACTGTTATACAGGCTGTGCACTAACTACTTTACAGTGTAGAAGAGGGTCACTTCTTCAGTGTTGTCACATGAAAAGATACAGGAAAATATTTACTAACTTATGTGAGATATTGTATAGGTTATCATTTTTAGTGCAGTTAAAAATAAGTGTGATGTGTAAGACACTGCGCCATTGCTTTGTATTTTTATTAAAAGCAATGCTCAAAATACAGCAAATTTAAACAAACACACTGTAAGCACGCGGCCTGTGTCAGAGACAGTGATCAGCAGATGATTAAGAGTAAACGCAAATTCATCGACTGATCCATCTTTTTGGTAAGCTTAAACACACACACACACACAAACACACACACACACACACACACACACACACACACACACACCCCACTAGTTGGCCACAAGAATGATACAGCAATCACTAGTGCAGCGCTCCCTGAAACAATCCTTTTATATGGGCAGGCCGCTGCCAATTACGAGTGCAGAATCAGATGAGCAACGCTTTTTTTAGGGAAGGTTCACAAGGGCGGATTGCTTGCAGAATTTTCGCAGCGTATTTTTCCACCATTAACTTCAATGGATCAGCAGAAAATCCGCAAGAGGCAGATTTGCAGATTTTCCTTCTGAAGTCAATGGTAGCAAAATCTTTCCGCAGCGGAAATTCCGCAGGTAATCCGCCCGTGTGAACGTATCCCAAGGCTGAGTTCACACTGCCATTGTGCTATAACTCGTTTAGAGTCTACTTTGTTTTGTTTATTCCACCAAATAGACCCTGAAGAGGTTTAACCCCTTAAGGACTCAGCGTTTTTCCATTTTCATTTTTTCCTCATCACCTTCCAAAAATCATAACGCTTTCAATTTTGCACCTAAAAATCCATACTATGGCTTATTTTTTGCGCCACCAATTCTACTTTGCAGTGACAGTCATTTTACCAAAAAAATCCACGCAAAAAATAACACCTTATCTTTATTCTGTAGGCCCATACGGTTAAAATGATTCCCTACTTATAGGTTGGATATTGTAGTACTTCGGAAAAAAAATCATAACTACATGCAGGAAAATTTACATGTTAAAAATTCTCATCTTCTGACCCCTACAACTTTTTATTTTATTTAAAGTTTTATTTTATTTTAAGTTTTTATCGGTACCATTTTTGTATTGATCGGACTTTTTGATCGCTTTTTATTCATTTTTTCATGATATAAAAAGTGACAGAAAATACACTATTTTGGACTTTGGAATTTTTTTGCGCATGCCATTGACCGTGCGATTTAATTAATGATATCTTTTTATAGTTCGGACATTTTCGCACGTGGCGATACCACATATGTTTATTTTTATTTACAGTTTTTGTTTTTTTATGGGAAAAGGGGGGTGATTCAAACTTTTAATAGGGAAGGGGTTAAATGACCTTTGCTACCTTTTTTTCACTTTAGGGACCTATAACACTTCGAAAACTGATCTCCTATGTTGATCCCTGCAAAGCCAAAGCCTGTAGCTCAGGCTTGGAGCAACCAATTGACGATCGGATGCCGCGGAGAGAGGTAAGGAGACCTCCGCCTGCGCCCCAGCTGATCGGAACATCGCGATGTCCTGATCAGCCCTACTGAGCTGCCGGGAACGGTTTACTTTCGCTTTCAGACGCGGCGATCAACTTTGATCGCCGCGTCTGAAGGGTTAATAGCGTGCCGCACTGCGATCAGTGCCACGCGCTATTAGCCACAGGTCCCGGCTGTTGCGCTATGATGTGGGGCCACGCCGTGGCACCGCGTTATAGATCGGGAGCGGACTCATGATGTAGCAGTACGTCATGAGTCCTTAAGGGGTTAAGCACTAGTGACACCTCAGAGTTTCAACAGATCCCATGGACTTGAATGGGGTTCATGGTGTGTCTGGTATTTTAACCCCTTAAGGACCAGAGCATTTTTTGCACATCTGACCACTGTCACTTTAAGCATTAATAACTCTGGGATGCTTTTACTTATGAATTTGATTCAGAGATATTTTTTTCGTGACTTATTCTACTTTAACATAGTGGTAAATTTTCGTCGATACTTGCATCATTTCTTGGTGAAAAATTCCAAAATTTCATGAAAAAGTTTAAAATTTTGCATTTTTCTAACTATGAAGCTCTCTGCTTGTAAGGAATATAGACATTCAAAATAAATTATATATTGATTCACAAATACAATATGTTGGCATCATAAAGTTGACATGTTTTTACTTTTGGAAGACATCAGAGGGCTTCAAAGATCAGCAGCAATTTTCTAATTTTTCACAAAATTTTCAAAAGTGGAATTTTTCAGGGACCAGTTCAGGTTTGAAGCGGCTTTAAAAGGGCCTTCATATTAGAAATACCCCATAAATTACCTCATTATAGAGACTGCACCCCTCAAAGTATTCAAAATGATATTCAGAAAGTTTGTTAACCCTTTAGGTATTTCACAGGAATAGCAGCAAAGTGAAAGAGAAAATTAAAGACCCAGTTTTTGAATTTTTACAAGGGGTAATAGGAAAAAAAAAAAAGCCCCCCAAAATTTGTAACCCCATTTCTCTCGAATAAGGAAATACCTCATATGTGAATGTAAAGTGTTCGGCAGGCGCAGTAGAGGGCTCAGAAGGGAAGGAGCATCAGTGGGATTTTGGAAAGTGAATTTTGCTGAAATGGTTTTTGGGGGACATGTTGCATTAAGGAAGCCCCTAAGGTGCCATAACAGCAAAAAAAATAAAAACACATGGCATACTATTTTGGAAACTACACCCCTCAAGGCACGTAACAAGGGGTCCAGTGAGCCTTAACACCCCACAGGTGTTTGAAGATTTTTCGTTAAAGTCGGATGTGTGAATGAAATTATTTTTTTTTCCCCCACTAAAATGCATTTTTTCCCAAATTTTACATTTTTACAAGGGGTAATAGGAGAAAATGCTCCCCAAAATGTGTAACCCCATCTCTTCTGAGTATGTAAATAACCCATGTGTGGACGTCAAATGCACTGCAGGTGTACTACAATGCTCAGAAGAGGAGTCACATTTGGCTTTTGGAAAGCAAATTTTGCTGAAATGGTTTTTGGGGGGCGTGTCATATTTAAGATTGTCACATTTTTATCACTAAAATGCTGGTGTTACCCCAAATTTTTTCATTTTCACAAGGGGTAATAGGAGAAAATCCTCCCAAAATGGAAATACCCCACATGTGGATGTAAAGTGCTCTGCGGGTGAACTACAATGCTCAGAAGAGAAGGAGCACCATTGGGCTTTTGGAGAATTTGTTTAGAATGGAAGTTGGGGGCCATGTGCGTTTACAAAGCCCCCATGGTGCCAGAACAGCGAAAAACCCCTACATGTGACCCCATTTTGGAAACTTAACCCCTCAGGGAACATAAGAGCTTCAGTGAGGTTTTATACTCCACAGATGTTTGCAACAGTTGGTTGTAAATATGGAAAAGTTGATTTTTTTTTTTACACTAAAATGCTGTTGTAACCCCAAATTTAGCAATTTTAAAAAGGGGTAAACGGAAAAAAAATACCCCATATGTGGATGTAAAGTGCTCTAAAGGGCGCACTACAGGCCTCAGAAAGGAAGGAGCGACAATGGTCTGTTGGAGAGAGGATTTGGCTGGAATAAAAGTCGGGGGCCATGTCGTGTTTAACAAGCCCCCATGGTGTCAGAACAGCGGAACCCCCCCCCCCCCCCCCACATGTGACACCATTTCCGCTGTTCTGGCACCATGGGGGCTTGTTAAACACGACATGGCCCCCGAATTTTATTCCAGACAAATCCTCTCTCCAAAAGACCATGTCGCTCCTTCCTTTCTGAGGCCTGTAGTGCGCCCTCAGAGCACTTTACATCCACATATGGGGTATTTCCATACTCGGAAGAAATTAGGCTTGATATTTTGGGGGGAGGCTTTTCCTTTTTCCCCTTTTGAAATTGCAAAATTTGGGGTTACACAAGCATTTTAGTGTAAAAAAAAAATCTAATTTTTCATATGGTGCCAAAACAGTGGAAACCGCCTATATGTGACATCATTTTGAAAACTAAACCCCTCAAGGAATGTAACGAGAGCTTCACTGAGCCTTTTTACCCCACAGATGTTTACAACAGAGGGTCATAAATATGAAAAGTTTGATTTTTTTTACACTAAAATGTTGGTGTAACCCCATATTTAGCATTTTTAAAGGGGTAAAAGGTGGGGGGGGGGGGGGAACTACCAAACTTTGAAACCCAATTTCTTCTAAGTGAGGAAATACCCCATATGTGGTCATTAGCGGCTTTTGGGCTACATGGTAGGACTGAGAAGGGAAGTAGCATCCTGTGGATTTTAGGACATATAGTAATTTTACCTTGAATTATTTTCTGGCCCGACTGCATGCCAGCCAAGGAATTGAGCTTGCAAATAATGTAATACCCCCATAAGTGACCTTATTTCTAATTATTAAGATTATATGAGATTTTGGTTGAATTTGTCATAAAAGGAACAGGAATCTTTTGTGAAGCATGTTGGTATTTATAGCACTGTTGATCCTGTTTTACAGATACCGTGAAATATTTTTTGTCTTAACCCCTTAAGGACCAGGGACCATTTTTGCACTTTTTTTTCTCCTTACCTTTTAAAAATCATAACTCTCAATTTTGCACCTAAAAATCCATATGATGGCTTATTTTTTGCGCCACCAATTCTACTTTGTAATCACATCAGTCATTTTATCCACAAATCTACGATGAAACGGAAAAAAAACAAAAAACATTGTGCAACAAAATTGAAGAAAAAACACAATTTTGTAACTTCAGGGGGCTTCTGTTTCTACGTAGTACAATTTTTGGTAAAATGAAACAATATCTTTATTCTGTAGGTCCACATGATTAGAATGATACCCTACCTTATATATATTTTGTCGTACTTCTGGAAAAAAAAAATCATAACTACAAGCAGGAAAATTTATACGTTTAAAATTGTCATCTTCTGACCCCTATAACTTATTTTTTATTTTTTCACTTATGGGTCGGTATGAGGGCTCATTTTTTGGTCCGTGATCTGAAGTTTTCAACAGTATATTTTTGTAATGATCAGACTTTTTGATCGCTTTTTTTTCATTTTTTCATAATATAAAAAGTGACCAAAAATACGCTATTTTGGACTTTTGAATTTTTTTTTTTTTGCGTGTACGCCATTGACCGTTTGGTTTAATTAACTATATATTTTTATAATTCTGACATTTCCACATGCGGCGATACAACATATGTTTATTTTTATTTAGTTTTCAAACTTTATTAGGGAAGGGGTTAAATGATCTTTATACCTTTTTTTCCCTGTTTTTTTTTTTGCAATGTTATAGCCCCTATAGGGCTGACACTGACAGGAACGCCAGCAGCAGCAGGATGCAGGAGACCGGCACAGTGCTCCTGACACAGATCCGGGCTGCAGACAGAGACCCTTAGGGGGAAATAATGTAGGTTTTGGGGGACACTTGTGGGAACACAGGTGAGATCGCACACAGCGATCTCACTGACAGCAAGTGACAGCCGCACAGGGCACAGCAATGCGGGCACAGGGGTTAATTCTCTTTTTGAAACCACTTTTTTGGCTGCAGGACACAGGAGACTACCGAATCGAATCTGAGAAGATCAGGCAGAGAAATGAGCTTCTCAGATTCGGTAAACACGGTCACATGTCATTGTTCAGTCACTTACTGACTGGCCAATGACAATGATCAGCAGCAGGGGACCATTCTGATTGGTCCCCAGCCGCATAGTAACATCGGTCAGCTGTTCAGAACAGCTGCAATGACGTTTCTCTTACCATGCCAAGGGACATGGTGACAGAAAATGTATTGGACACGTACAAACCTCCATTTGCGTTAAGTGACAGGAAAAATGGACGTTCATACACGTCCATTTGTGGGAAGGGGTTAAAGGAGTTAAAGCAAATCTGTCATCAGTATAACCCGCACTAACCTGTCATACAGGCTTGTAGTGCGGATGATACTGATCAAAGTGATACTTACAATGTCCTGAATGGCCCAGTCTTTGCGCCGTTTTTCTTTTTATGTAAATTAGGTCCTTGGAGCATGGGCTCCACCCAGCTCATCAATATGCACGGCCTCACTCCCTGATCTTGCGGCATGCCGCTTGCACCGCTACCAGAGTACACCCAGAAGAGGTATCAGTTTCAGCCTCATGGAGGAGCACCTGCCCGGCAGAAGATCACATGGGGTGCCCAGAGCTCCAGTCCTAGCTCTGCCGATACCCCAAGGACCTCATTTACACAGAAAGAAAAACAGCAATAATGGCGCAACGGCTGGACCATTCAGGACATTGTGGGTATCATTTTGATCAGTATCACCCGCACTACAAGCCTGTATGACAGATTTCCTTTAAGCTCTCAGTTCTTGTCATTCAAACGCAGACAGAGCTCCTTTTAGCACAGCAACAGTGTGAACGTGCCCTCAGTGGAGCCTTTACACTGCCCAGTGAGAAAAGGGCGGCCGCACGCATGATCGCTGGATTTTTCGTGTGGCTGTTCATTGTAAGCAGCACATCCTGTTTACAGGTAGTAGTGCGCGTTCGTCCCCAATCCCTTTTTATTTTTTTAACCCAGAAATGATAGTTAACCTGTTCGACTGATAATCACGCTGTGTAAAAAGCCCTTAACCCTTTCCTTATACTTCTATTTTGATACCCTTTCTCCCATGGGGGGGGGGGGGGGGGGTAGCCAAACAAACCTGTTTACTTAAATCTGGGAGCTGTCAGTCGAACGCTGCTGTATAAAGCACAAGGGCAGGGGCATATAAAGTGGCATCCAGACACCTCTGACAGATTTATCTTCTGGTGGAACAGAATCCTACAATCCTTCTCTTTGTTTCCCCAGACAGCAGATGTGGGGGGGACAGGGCAGCTGTCACAGATTACATTATCAGATGGCTAGTAAACTACTGTCAATGTTATAAACTGTACATAACTGGGTAGCTATGATTTCATCGAAAGTTATGACCTCCCTCACGTTGCCAAACATATATGGTTAGGTTCACACTACGGATCTCCAGACTGAAAAAATTCCAGTTGGGGCTGACTGGAATAAGCGCGCGTTCACACTGAGGAATCCAAGAGGAATTTACTAGAGTAATTCCGCTTACTTTTTCTGCTCCAATTTATTCAAGTCATTTTCAATTGACTTTAATGGCCTCTGTTGTCCTGTTCACACTGAGGAATTTCAACGCTGTATTCTGTTCCGCCTGAAGCTAGAACATGTTCATTCTTCAGAAGGAATCCTCAAGTAAACGCCCATTGAGGTCAATAGAAATTTTTTTTTTCCTGACGAAATCCATTTTGTGCGGAATTCATAAAAGTAGAATTGAATAGCCTCCTCCTTCATTCCCACGTGGAAATTTCCAACGAATTTTGCGCAAATTCTGCATGATGGATTAACAAGACAACAATTTCCTGACTGAAATGATTCCTTATGATTTCCTCTTGAATTCCTTAGTGTGAACACACCCTAAGCCGGCGCTAGGACCACGTGTACATTGTCTTCCTGGTAGATGGCGATGTATTCCATGCCATTCCCAGCAATGGGATTCCGCGGCGCCAAGCTTTCCAGGGCGACTCCGCGGCGCCAAGCTTTCCAGGGCGACTCCGCGGCGCCAAGCTTTCCAGGGCGACTCCGCGGCGCCAAGCTTTCCAGGGGGATTCCGCGGCGCCAAGCTTTCCAGGGGGATTCCGCGGCGCCAAGCTTTCCAGGGGGATTCCGCGGCGCCAAGCTTTCCAGGGGGATTCCGCGGCGCCAAGCTTTCCAGGGGGATTCCGCGGCGCCAAGCTTTCCAGGGGGATTCCGCGGCGCCAAGCTTTCCAGGGGGATTCCGCGGCGCCAAGCTTTCCAGGGGGATTCCGCGGCGCCAAGCTTTCCAGGGGGATTCCGCGGCGCCAAGCTTTCCAGGGGGATTCCGCGGCGCCAAGCTTTCCAGGGGGATTCCGCGGCGCCAAGCTTTCCAGGGGGATTCCGAGGCGCCAAGCTTTCCAGGGGGATTCCGCGGCGCCAAGCTTTCCAGGGGGATTCCGCGGCGCCAAGCTTTCCAGGGGGATTCCGCGGCGCCAAGCTTTCCAGGGGGATTCCGCGGCGCCAAGCTTTCCAGGGGGATTCCGCAGCGCCAAGCTTTCCAGGGGGATTCCGCGGCGCCAAGCTTTCCAGGGAGATTCCGCGGCGCCAAGCTTTCCAGGGGGATTCTGCAGCGCCAGAATTTTCAAGTGGAAATTCTGGAGTGTGAACCTAGCCTAAAAGGAAAAACTGGAAAACTGTAAATGACTTCTATATAAAAAATCTTAATCCTTCTGGTACTTACCAGCTGCTATATGTCCCACAGGAAGTTCTTTTCATTTTGAATTTCCTTCCGGCCTGACCACAGTGCTCTCTGCTGACACCTCTGTCCATATCAGGAATTGTCCAAAGCAGGAGAAAATCCCCATAGCAAACCTATCCCGCTCTGGACAGTTCCTGACATGGACAGAGGTGTCAGCAGAGAGCACTGTGGTCAGACAGAAAGGAAATCCAAAAAAGAAAAGAACTTCCCGTCGAGCATATAGCAGCTGATAAGTACTGGGAGGATTAAGATTTTTAAGTAGAAGTAATTTACTAAATCTGTTTAACTTTCTGGCATCAGTTGATTTAAAAAATGTTTTCCAGAGGAGAATCCCTTTAACATGAATTTAGGATGAAAACTGTTTCTTTCTAAGGTTGACTTGGCATGACATTGTATTATCGGGCAGTATTTTTAACTAAAAACAAAAAGTGGGTTAAAAGGACACAAGAGGTGCAGATCTTTCCATTATAGTTTTTCTATGTGTGACCCCAACTTAAATTTGATCTGTCTACACAAATAAGATGCCATTTTTTTTTCTATTTAGAAACCATAAAACTTAATAATATTATAGTTAATAAATAATATTAACTATTAATTATTACTACTATTAAAATAAACTTTTGTCGTCTTTGAGACAGTGCATATAGGTTAGTGGTCTCCAGACCGCCAGATTTTACAAAACTACAACTCCCAGCATGCCCGGACAGCCGTTGGCTGTCCGGGCATGCTGGGAGTTGTAGTTTTGCAACATCTGGATGTCCTCAGTTTGGAGACCACAGATATAGGCAATTTACACATTACGACCACGGAAAAAAAATTGAACAGCGAAAAGCTGGATGGCATCAAATCACCAAAGCATGTAAACCCTAAGCTAGTCACTGCGGCGGTAGGCTATTATTATAGGGCTGCCCTACATCAGACCGTGCCAGCATCCATCATGGGCCGCTCCAATAGGATTCAAATGGCCGTGTAATCTTACTATTAGGTGACCTCCAAAAGCCTCTATTGACCTGCCATAACCCCAGGCCGGGTCTTGATTCACAAGTGGTGGGTTCACCGGCCTAGCAATATCTGAGCTCTCGGCATCACGGCTACTAAATCTGTCCCTGACCCTAAACCCAGGAGCTATAAGGCCATAGCGCTCTGCTGCAAAGACAGCACTACCACTGCAGCTGTCTCCCCCCCCCCCCCCCCCCCTTATGATACAAGTGACATCACACCTATACGTTCACATACACACAGAAGAAAACACCGGCTCCATATGGGGATTTTATCACCTATGCGTCCGTTCAGACACTGAGAAAACATCTCTATCTGCTTAAGTGGAATTAAAGGCCAAGCCTACAAACATATGCGAGTCAGATGTATGATGACAGATGATATGGGGGGGCCGAGCCCAGAAGGGGGGGTTGGTGGATTATCTTTAGTTTTGGATAGTGACACAGCAAATCTGCCCTAACACACGTGATTGTGTAATGTGCACAGGGGTCAATAGACACTAGTCCTGCTGTGATGTGGTGCGGCCTCTAGAACCTTTCTTTACCCGCTGGGATCACACAATGAAAATGGTGTTTAGTGCAAAAAATTGTCTTTACAACAAAGCCTGTGTGTGTGTGTGTGTGTGTGAATGAGGCCCTAAAACTTCCCTGCCTTCCCCTGTGAATAGGCTTACACAATAACCATCCCACCAGCAGACATGTCATGGGGGGCTGAGAGCAAATATTGTTTGGGGGACTGATCTGTTTAAGGATCGGATCATGTACAAAACAAGATGACAGATATGACAGTAAACAGGAGAGCGTCCTCAGCTGGGCCTAGGAAGGGATATGACAATGATGGGGGTGGTAGTGGTGAGGAGGAGGATGGGGGTGGTAGTGGTGAGGAGGAGGATGGGGGTGAGGATGATGGGGGTTAGCTGTGAGGATGATGATGGTGGTGAGGATGATGGGGGTTAGCTGAGGATGATGGGGGTTAGCTGTGAGGATGATGGGGGTTAGCTGAGGATGATGATGGTGGTGAGGATGATGATGGTGGTGAGGATGATGATGGTGGTGAGCTGTGAGGATGATGATGGTGTAAGAATGATGGGGGTTAGCTGTGAGGATGATGGGGGTTAGCTGTGAGGATGATGATGGTGTGAGGATGATGGGGGTTAGCTGTGAGGATGATGATGGTGTAAGAATGATGGGGGATAGCTGTGAGGATGATGATGGTGTGAGGATGATGGGGGTTAGCTGTGAGGATGATGGGGGTTAGCTGTGGGGATGATGGGGGTTAGCTGTGGGGATGATGGGGGTTAGCTGTGAGGAGGATGGGGGTTAGCTGTGGGGAGGATGGGGGTTAGCTGTGGGGAGGATGGGGGTTAGCTGTGGGGAGGATGGGGGTTAGCTGTGGGGAGGATGGGGGTTAGCTGTGGGGAGGATGGGGGTTAGCTGTGGGGAGGATGGGGGTTAGCTGTGGGGAGGATGGGGGTTAGCTGTGGGGAGGATGGGGGTTAGCTGTGGGGATGATGGGGGTTAGCTGTGGGGATGATGGGGGTTAGCTGTGGGGATGATGGGGGTTAGCTGTGGGGATGATGGGGGTTAGCTGTGGGGATGATGGGGGTTAGCTGTGGGGATGATGGGGGTTAGCTGTGAGGATGATGGGGGTTAGCTGTGAGGATGATGGGGGTTAGCTGTGAGGATGATGGGGGTTAGCTGTGAGGATGATGGGGGTTAGCTGTGAGGATGATGGGGGTTAGCTGTGAGGATGATGGGGGTTAGCTGTGAGGATGATGGGGGTTAGCTGTGAGGATGATGGGGGTTAGCTGTGAGGATGATGGGGGTTAGCTGTGAGGATGATGGGGGTTAGCTGCGAGTCACTGCAGGAGTTATAGGCTGTCAGCTTCAAAAACAACCCATCCCCCTCCCTGCTTTATGATCCGCCAGCCAAAGGGTTCCCTAAGAAACGCTCGTGTAACAACACGTATGTGTACAGGGCCCGGGCCTCCATTGTTGTGTACAGCTGACTATACTGCTCCTAGGTGCCAGACGTGATCCTAGTAAACACAAGCCCCCCCTATATCAATCCAGCCCCCCTCCCCCAAAAAATTATGTTCTGTCTATAAACCCCCGTATAACCAGCAAGGGATCCCTCGAATCCCCCCTCCTGTCAGACACCCGTTCCCCCGGTACCGTACTGACCTTTGTAGTGGACCCGCAGGTTTCCGTGGGACAGGCCCAGGTAGCTGCATTTGTCCCGGGGGCTCCAGGCTCGGGGTGGCGGGTCCCGGGGGAGGAGAAGTCCCGGGGATCCCCCGACTACAGGGGCGAGCAGAGGAGGAGACGACATGAGACACAACAACACAACAAGACACAACCACACGGGGGCCGAGCGGAGCACATAACACAGCACAGGAAGCGGGAGGAGCCGCCCACAGGACGCACAGTGAGTGTGTGACACATCCACGGGCGTGAGGTCACACTGCTGCCCCCCTATAGGAGGAGACAGCCGCCTGACAGGCCACTCATTAACCACACCTGCAGGGACACTAAGGCGATGTTCACACATCAGCGATTTCACTATAGGGTTTAAGATACAAACTGCAGTAGAAATGCAAGGCTGACCCTCAAATTTCTGCTGGAGCCCCCCCATTGTCATTTATTGGGGCACATCCTTGACTTTTCTGGACAGTGGTATTTGTTAACCGGTGTGCCTCCAGCTGTGGCAAAACTACACCTGGAGGCGTCCTGGTAGGGAAACTCTGTTTAGAAAAATAAGCAGGCAACAGGGCGCAGTTTTTAAAAAAACACCATTTGTTTGCATCGGAATGAGAGGGGTTTTTCTAGCAGTTTTTTATTTTTTTAATCCATACTCGCCACGCTGCTCGCCACATCCTAGTCACATCCTGGCTGTAGCCGCTGAGGCTACAGTTAACGTTGCGTTTTTTAGTATCAGTTCCACTGTTTCCGTTACAGCCCATTTATATCTGTGGTCAACCAAGGTTTTGGGTACACCGGAAGAAAACAGGATATGGGTTGAATTCTTTTTCTGTTTTTAATAATGTAAGTCAATGGGAAAGGGTGGCATACAGCAGCAACTGTTTTTATAGGCTGTTCACATATAGGTTTTTACCTACAAAATGTATGTGTTAGGGTGCATTCACAGCACGATTTGGGCATACCCCAACCGGATCTGGCGGGAGAATTAAAAGAAAAAAGCAGCTGCTGCGGTATCCCCACCAGACCCGTGCCATACCCCATTCATTTAAATGAGCAGTATCAGTTTTTTTTACCGGACTCGAACCGCAGCAGATCACGATTTTCAGTTCCGCAACAAAAACTGATACGGTCCAAAATGAGCCGAATGGGGTCACTAGCTGACTCTGTCCGGCTCATTGAAATGAATAGGGTACGGCGGGGATATGGCAGCAGTCGGTTTTTAAATTTTCCCGCTGGATCTGGCTGCTGTATGCCCAAATCGTGGTGTAAATGCAGCCTCAAATGGAAATAAAAACACAGCGTGGACATACCCAAAGCAGGGACTGGCCAAGGCCTGGATTGGCTGCAGGAGCACTTCCACAGGTCGGGAGGAGAGCAAAAATGGTCAGCATGGTTGTCGGGTCACTGCTATTGAGTACAATGAAATTATATATATATATATATATATATATATATATATATATATATATATATATATATATGACAGATAGACGATTGCTAATAGTAAGGCCAGGTTCGCATCTCAGAACATTAGTGACGTTGGGGGAGATTTATCAAAACCTGTGTAGAGGAAAAGTTGACCAGTTGCCCATGGCAACCAATCAGATCACTTCTTTTATTTTTAAAGAGGCCTGTTAAAAATTAAAGAAGCTATCTGATTGGTTGCTGTGGGCAACTAGTCAACTTTTCCTCTTCACAGGTTTTGATAAATCTCCACTATTGTTTTTCCAAGCGCATTAATACAAACTTTGAAATGACAGGTACACTTCCACATACCAGAAAGGTGACACCTGGGATCCCACTGCAGAGCGTACAGGGACTACAGCACTCAGACGCAGACTAAAGATTTACATCAAGTGACTCTTTCTCCTTTTCTTCTCTCCTCAGCACAGATCGCCATGAAGACTTCTTCAGCTATGTCTCACCTACTGCCACATGCTGTGTCTCCTGAGTAGAATACTTAAACATATCGAGCCCTGAATACAATACTGCCACGTGCTGTGTCCAAAATCAAATAATTATACAACCATACCAGCTTAAACAATGAATGATGCAACTATATGGCCTCTTTAAAGGGGTACTGCAGTGCTTACACATCTTATCCCCTATCCAAAGGATAGGGGATAAGATGCCTGATCGCGGGAGTCCCACAGCTGGGGACGCCCGGGATCATGTACGGGACACCCCATTTGTAATCAGTCCCCGGAGCGTGTTCGCTTCGGGTCTGATTATGGTCGACCGCACGGCCGGCGGCGTATGACGTCACGCCTCCGCCCCCGTGTGACTTCACGCTCCGCCCCTCAATGCAAGCTTACGGGAGGGGACGTGATAGCTATCACGCCCCCTCCTGTAGGCTTGCATTGAGGGCGGAGCGTGACGTCACACGCCACCGGCCCTGCGGTCGCCGGTAATCAGACCGGACTGATTACAAACGGGGTGCCCCGTGCATGATCCGGGGCGTCCCCAGCTGTGGGACTCCCGCGATCAGGCATCTTATCCCCTATCCTTTGGCTAGGGGATAAGATGTGTAAGCACCGGATTACACCCTTTAAGAATGATGCTACTGTACCCCCACAAATAATTAATTATGCCAATTATGCTCTGTGCACAGAAGTTTTGATTTCTGTGTCCGCGCAAAGAATTAACACGTTCATTCTTTGTGCGGAGACTGCGCGGAATGCATAGCCGTCTATGAGATTATGCCCCTCAGTGTCTGGAATATCCGCACGGAGATTCTCTGTGCGGACATTCCGGCGTGTGAACATAGCCTTAGGGTATGTTCCCACTAAGGATATGTAGCTGAATCCCCACTCACGGAATTCAGCAAGCGGAGATTCAGCCTGGCAGCAGCAGTAGGGCTGTGCGGCGCTGCGCCGTCACCATTGACGGCTATGCAGTGCTCGCGGACTTCTGTGCAAAGAATGAACATGTTGTGTTGGCATCTTATATACACTGACACAGTTGCATTCCAGAAATACAGATTCTTCCACTCGTTAGTTCCCTGAACTGGCAAGGTGGTGGATGCTCCTGTGGCAGGGGGGCCTTAGGGCTCCTTGAACTATTGGGCTCAGTCGCAATTGCAAATTCTGTGACCCCTATGGTTAGGACAAAAAGGGGGCCTAATTATAGTGCGGGGACATAATTATTGTGTTGGAACATTAAAGGGCCTAATTACTGTTGGGAGGCACAAAAGGGGTCTGAATACAGTTGGCATGCAAAAAAATGGGGGCTTGTTTAAAGAGTACCTCTCATGATCTTGTTAAATTTTATATTCCTCCCAGTTCACTGCCCCCATTATGATAAACCACCCTCGGCCTTTATTTATTATTTTTTTTTAGTTTTCTACCTTGATATTGCTCTGTATTTTCTGTTCAGTCTCGTCAGATTCACAGACTGGTAAGGGGCATTACCCGGCAGGTGTGACATCATCTGAAGCCATACATGGGAGAACTTCCTCCCTCACTCTGCTACACACAGCCCAGAACAGTTCAGTGTGTGAGATGAGCTATGATTGGATAAAACTGCCCCCCCCCCCTCAGCACTTGTTGTGCCAAAACAAGGCTATTACTATTAGAGCTGCAGTGCCCATCCCCCACCTCTACACTGTTTGGACTCCAGACTGCATTTCCTGATTTTGGACACAAATAAAACATAGGAAACATCATTGTAAAAAACAAAGTACGTTAGAAAATTTTAATGACGGTGCCCATTTAAGACCACTAAAGTGTGCTTACTGCAGTCTGTAGAGGCAAAATGGATGAATAAAAACTGAGACACAAAAGGGGACCTTCCTGCTGAGTAAGGCACAAATGAAGGGTATAATTTCTGTGTGAAAGCACAAATGGTAAGGCCTTACTACAGTGTGTAGGCACAAATAGGGCTGTACTACTTTGTGGGGCCTAAAAAGACCACTATTCCTATGTGGGGTATTATTACCCATTAGGGCACTATAAATGAGCAGTTTGTATACAGCATCACATCTCTGCAGCCTATAATCGTATGGGGGGATTACAGTAAAAAGACAGGTTATCAAGCTTGGGGTCATTTAGTTTGGAGAACAGACATCTTAGGGGAGATTTGATCACAATGTACAAATACAGTAGGGCAAAAAAGTATTTAGTCAGCCACCAATTGTGCAAGTTCTCCCACTTAGTCATTATATCTCTCATTGTTGAGGTATACCTATGTATATCACTATGGCCAAGACACCAGAAACAAAATTGTAGACCTGCACCAGGCTGGGAAGACTGAATCTGCAATAGGCAAGCAGCTTGGCGTGAAGAAATCAACTGTGGGAGCAATTAATAGAAAATGGAAGACATACAAGACCACTGATAATCTCCCTCAATCTGGGGCTCCACGCAAGATCTCACCGAGTGGTGTCAAAATGATCACAAGAACGGTGAGCAAAAATCCCAGAACCACATGGGGGGACCTAGTGAATGACCTGCAGAGAGCTGGGACCAAAGTAATAAAGGCTACCATCAGTAACACACTACACTGCCAGGGACTCAAATCATGCAGTGGCAGACGTGTCCCCCTGCTTAAGCCAGTACATGTCTGGGCCCATCTAATGTTTGCTAGAGAGCATTTGTATGATCCAGAAGAGGATTGGGAGAATGTCATATCGTCAGATGAAACCAAAGTAGAACATTTTGGTAAAAACTCAACTTGTCATGTTTGGAGGAGAAAGAATGCTGAGTTGCATCCAAAGAACACCATACCCACTGTGAGGCATGGGGGTGGAAACATCATGGTTTCGGGCTGTTTTTCTGCTAAGGGACCAGGACGACTGATCCGTGTAAAGGAAAGAATGAGGTCATTATCGTGAGATTTTGAGTGAAAACCTCCTTCCATCAGCAAGGGCATTGAAGAAGAAACGTGGCTGGGTCTTTCAGCATGACAATGATCCCAAACACACCGCGCGGGCAACGAAGGAGTGGCTTCGTAATAAGTGTTTCAAGGTCCTGGAGTGGCCTAGCCAGTCTCCAGATCTCAACAACATAGAAAACCTTTGGACAGCCCCAAAAAATCACTTCTCTAGAGGAGATCTGCATGAAGGAATGGGCCAAAATACCACCAACAGTGTGTTAAAACCTTGTGAAGACTTACAGAAAATGTTTGACCTCTTTCATTGCCAACAAAGGGTATATAACAAAGTATCGAGATTAACTTTTGTTATTGACCAAATACTTATTTTCCATCATAATTTGCTAATAAATTGTTTAAAAATCAGACAATGTGATTTTATGGATTTTTTTTCTCATTATGTCTGTCATGGTGTATACCTTTGATGAAAATTACAGGCCTCTCATCTTTTTAAGTGGGAGAACTTGCACAATTGGTGGCTGACTAAATACTTTTTTGCCCCACTGTATATGAGTGGACAGTGTCTTTCTAGTGATCTTTTTATACCTAGGCCGGTAACCATGACAAGGGGGCATCCTCTACATCTAGAGGAAAGAAGCTTCCACCATCATTACAGAGATTCTTTACTGTAAGAGCAGTGAGACTATGGAACTCTCTGCCACATGATGTTGTGTCTGACTCCATAAACAAGTTCAAGGGGGGCCTGGATGTTTTTCTAGAAAATATAATATTTCAGGTTATGGATACTAGATTTATGGGGATAGAACGTTAATCCAGGGATTTATTCTGTCATATTGGAGTCAGGATGGAATTTTTCCTCAGTCATGGGCCAATTGGTTTCAGCCTCATGTTTTTTTGTTTTTTTTTGCCTTCCTTTGGGTTTTAGGTTAAACTCAATGGACTCTTGTCTGTTTTTTCAACATTACAAACTATGAGGGAGATTTATCAAAATCTGTCCAGAGGAAAACTTGCCCAGTTGCCCATAGCAACCAATCAACTGCTTCTTAATTTTTTACAGGCTTTCTTAAAAATGAAAGAAGCAATCTGGTTGCTATGGGCAACTGGGCAAGTTTTCCTCTGGACAGGTTTTGATAAATCTCCCTCATAGTTTGTAATGTTGAAAAAAAATGTATTGAAGGAGATTTATCATTCTTTTCCAATGTATTGCTTTTATATTAAAAATGTTTTTTAACTTACTTTTGCTTACATGCTATTTATCAAATAGTCGCACAACCTTGATAAATAAATCACATGTAAGCAAAACCTGGGAACCCCGCTTACAAAAGCATTTTTTAAAGCAGAAAATGTTTCCCTTATGTTAATAGCAGAAGTTCTTTATCTACCCTTTATTACCAGTAGCGTTGTTAGGACACAGGGTTTTTCAGTTTTAGCATTTTCGTTTTTATCCTCATCACCTTCTAAAAATCATAACACCTTTGTGGGGCAAAATTGAAAAAAAAACAAAAACGCCATTTTGTGAATTTTGGGGGCTTCCAATTCTATGGAGTACACTTTTTGGTAAAAAAAATGACACGATATCTTTATTCTGTAGGTCCATACGGTTACAAGGATACCTAATTTATATAGGTTTTATTTTATTTTACTACTTTAAAAAAATTATGCACTTACATGCACCAAAATTAGTATGTGTAAAATTGTCATCTTCTGACCTCTATTACTTTTTTTATTTTTCCATATATGGCGATATATGAGGGCTAATTTTTTTGCACCATGATCAGAAGTTTTTATCGGTACCATTTTTGTTTTGATGGGAATTTTTGATCCCCTTTTATACATTTTTTTTAGGGTATACCAAGTGACCAAAAAAACGCAATTTTAGACTTTTGAATTTTTTTTACGTGTACGCCATTGACCGTGCGGTTTAATTAACATTATATTTTCATAGTTCGGACATTTTACGCATGCAGCAATACCACATGTTTATTTTTATTTACATTTTTTTTAAATGGGAAAAGGGGTGTGATTTAAACTTTTATTAGGAAAGGGGTTAAATCACATTTACTAACTATTTTTTTTACACTTTTTTTTGCAATGTGATAGCCCCCATAGGGGACTATAACTTGCAATACCTTGATTGCAGACACTGATCTATGCAAAGCCATAGCATTGCATTGATCAGTGTTATCGGTGCTCTGCTGCTCCAGCCTGGATCTTAGGCACGGAGCAGCAGAGTGACGACCGGACGGCGGGAGACAAGGTAAGAAGCCTCCCGCTGTCCTCTCAGCTGTTCAGGATGCCGCAATTTCACAGCGGCAGTCCCGAACAGCCCACTGAGCTAACCGGCAACGATTTTCTCCCGTTTTAGATGCCGCGGTCAACTTTGATTGTGGCGTCTAAATGGTTAATACTGGACATCAGCCCGATCGGCGATGTCCGGTATTAGCCGCAGGTCCTGGCTGCTGATAGCAACTGGGACCTGCCAGGTCTGAAGTGCGCTCAGCTCTTGAGCGTGCTTCACATAACCGGAGCCGGCCACGAGCGTAAGTTTACATTTGAGGTCGTTAAGGGGTTAAAATTAATAGTTATTAGTTATATAATAAATGTTTTCTATAATTAACATTAACATTAATGTAGTAGCTTTGTTTCCTGAGGCAGAAAAAGAACAGTTGTTAAAGTGGGTGTTGATTTCCTTTTCTGCAGAGGTATGCACTTTCTGTAAGCCAGGTTGGACCTGGAATACATAAGCGACTTTTAAATGGAGATGCGACTGTTTTCCCTCATAAATAGCGACTATCACATTTGATAAATACATGACCACTGCAAAGTAAAAAAAAAATTACTACGTGAGCAGATTTCAGAAATTTCAGTGCTTTGGAATAAGCAAAAATTAAAAAGTTGCAGCATGTATAGAAAAGTCGCACAAAAAAATCTACTATGGAGCTTGATAAATCTCCTTCATTATTTCACTCTCAAGCCCCAGGGATGACTGGCTGCCTCTGTAAATCTCACTCTATTGCCGAGTCGGTAACAAAATGCTTAGTCTTCCGCGCACAGTGCTGCACTGTGTTTGACAGGTAAATAAATATTGTGCTTACCACCTAACTACCCAAACACCCACCTACCAACCCACCTAACTACCTAAACACCCACCAACCTACCTTTTCACCTAATTACCTAAATGCTAGGGATCGATCGATTATCAGTTTGGCCGATATTCACGATTTTGGGCATTATCGGTATCGGCAATTACCTTGCCGATAATCCGATAATGCCCCGACCCCCGCACCGCCCCCACCGTGCCGCACCACCCACCGCACTGCGACCTCCCCCCCACCGACCTACCGCACCGCGCCCCACCCCCCACTGCCTGTCCGGGGGTCCTCCTGAGTCCTATCCCCGCCACCGCTACTGCCCCCCACGCCGCACCGCATTGCGCCCACCACCACCGCACCGTGCCGCACCCCCCACGCGCCGTCCCGGCCCCATTGCCTCCCCCATCCCCGGTTTTATGATTACCTGTTCCCGGGGCCGGGGTCCACGCGACTTCTGGCTCCTACTGTGTCCTGTGTTACGTTGTGCGCTGCGCAATGATGAGTGACATCCTCAACGCTACGTCACCGTCAGTGTGCACAGTGACAGCTCAGGAGAACGCCACTGGATCCAGATGTAACGTGGACCCCGGGAACAGGTAATTATAAAACCGGGGATGGGGGAGGCAATGGGGCCGGGACGGCGCGTGGGGGGTGCGGCACGGTGCGGTGGTGGTGGGCGCAATGCGGTGCGGCGTGGGGGGGGGGGGCAGTCGCGGTGGCGGTGATAGGACTCAGGAGGACCCCCGGACAGGCAGTGGGAGAGAAGCGGGTGGTGGCGGTGGACTATGGCACCGCAAAAGCCGCTGCAGTTCATTGATTTAAAGCAATCAATGATCTGCAGTGGTGTTTTGGGCGCGGTGGGGGGGTGCATCGCGGTGGTGGGGGGCACAATGAGGTGCGGCATAGGGGGGGGGGCAGTCGCGGGGGCGGTGATAGGACTCAGGAGGACCCCCGGACAGGCAGTGGGAGAGAAGCGGGTGGTGGCGGTGGACTATGGCACCGCAAAAGTCGCTGCAGTTCATTGATTTGAAGCGATCAATGATCTGCAGCGGTGTTTCGGGGGGATAAATAGCCGTTAACTTATACCGGAATATCGGTATAACTTATCGGCTATCGACCCTAACCTACACAGATTATCGTATTGACCCTAAAAAAATCGATATCGGTCGATCCTTTCTTAACACCCACTCACCTAAATACCCATCCAACCAACTACTTCTACCTACCTAAAGATGTATTTTTGTATTGGGGAGGCTACCTACCTGAGGATATATTGGGGAGATTTATCAAAACCCGTGAAGAAGAGTGTCACAATTTCCCATGGCAAAATGAAAGAAGCAATCTGAATGGTTGCCATGGGCAACTGCACCACCTTTCCTCCAAACAGGCTTTGATAAATCTCCCCCTTTGTGCCTATGGGGAAAGGCTACCTAATAAAAGAACTTACTATAGTTTGGGTTATTTTGCAGAAACATTTTTTTTCATAAACAATATATCCAGACTGTAAAATAAAACAAAATAAGCTTCTACTTACCTCCCTCACACTCTCCGGTATCGGCACCACAATCTCCCTAACACTCCACTTCCCAAAGCAGGAGATGTGACTTTGCATCAACATGGCATCTGCAGCTTAGGGAAGTGAGGTGATTGAGACCGCAGTGCCAATACTGAATGCTACAAGGCAGGTAATTAGTACCTTTTTTGACATTTATATTACATATTATTACCGGTTTTTCCTACCTAATCCTTGTCGGGGGGGGGGGGGGGGGGGTGGGGCGACCAACATTGGAGAAAGTACTTGTCCCATCCTCATATCCAATCCTCATATCCAGTCCTCATATCCCAACTTCATATCCCCACCTCACATCCCACCCTCATATCCCATCTTCATATCCTGTAAATCCATAAAATTACATTGCAAATTATGGTGGAAGATAAGTATTTGGTCAATAACAAAAGTTTAACTCAATACTTTGTTATACACCCTTTGTTGGCAATGACAGAGGTCAAACGTTTTCTGTAAGTCTTCACAAGGTTTTCACACACTGTTGCTGGTATTTTGGCACATTCCTCCATGGAGATGTCCTGTAGAGCAGTGATGTTTTGGGGCTGTCGCTGGGCAACAACTCCATCCAAAGGTTTTCTAAGGGGTTGAGATTTGGAGACTGGCTAGGCTACGCCAGGACCTTGTAATGCTTCTCTAAAAGCAACTCCTTCGTTGCCCGGGCGGTGTGTTTGGGATCATTGTCATGCTGAAAGACCCAGCCACATTTCATCTTCAATGCCCCTGCTGATGGAAGGAGGTTTTCACTCAAAATCTCACAATTCATTCTTTCCTTTACACGGATCAGTCGTCCTGGTTCCTTAGCAGAAAAACAGCCCCAAAGCATAGTGTTCCCCCCCCCCCCCCCATGTTTCACAGCAGGTATGGCGTTCTTTGGATGCAACCCCGCATTCTTTCTCCTCCAAACACAACGAGTTGAGTTTTTACCGAAATGTTCAACTTTGGTTTCATCTGACCATATGACATTCTCCCAATACTCTTCTAGATCATCCAAATGCTCTCTAGCAAACTTCAGACAGGCCCGGACATGTACTGGCTTAAGCAGGGGTACATGTTGAGCACTGCATGATTTGAGTCCCTGGCACTGTAGTGTGTTACTGATGGTAGCCTTTATTACTTTGGTCCCAGCTCTCTGCAGGTCATTCACTAGGTCCCCCCGTGTGGTTCTGGGATTTTTGCTTGTGATCATTTTGACACCATGGGGTGAGATCTTTCGTGGAGCCCCAGATCAAGGGAGATTATCAGTGGTCTTGTATGTCTTCCATTTTCTAATAATTGTTCCCACAGTTGATTTCTGCTTGCTGCTTGCCTATTGCAGATTCAGTCTTCCCAGCCTAGTGCAGGTCTACAATTTTGGGTGCCCTATGACAGCTCTTTGGTCTAGGCCATAGTGGAGTTTGGAGTGTGACTGTTTGAGATTGTAAACAGGTGTCTTTAATACTGATAACAAGTTCAAACAGGTGCCGTTAATGCAGGTAACAAGTGGAGTACAGAGGAGACTCTTAAAGAAGTTACAGGTCTGTGAAAGCCAGAAATCTTGCTTTTTTGTAGGTGACCAAATATTTCTTTTCCACCATAATTTGCAAATAAATTCTTTAAAAATCAGACAATGTGATTTTATGGATTTTTCCCCCTCATTATGTCTCTCATGGTTGAGGTATACCTATGATGGAAACTTACACAATTGGTGGCTGACTAGATACTTTTTTGCCGCACTGTACACACATATGTTGAGTTTTATATATACAGTGGTCCCTTAACATACGATGGTAATTCGTTCCAAACGAGCCATCATTTGTCGAATCCATCGTATGTTGAGGAATTCCTGCAATGTAAAGTATAGGAAGCTGTACTTCCCTGTCCCCGCCGCTCCCGATGGTGACCCCGGGCCTCCGCTGGGCTCTCGTGGTCATCTCCGGTCCTCCGCTATCTTCTCCGGTCCTCCGCTGTCTTCCGCAAGGCCTTACTGGGCCTGCGTAGCGACGTCATTACGCTGCTGCATACGCCATTCATATTGGATGACGTGCGCAGCAGCGTATTGACGTAATCGGAGAGGGCTGAGAAGACACCGGAAGACCAGCGCTGGACCCGGAGGGCACCCTGGAGCATCATGGAGGGGTAAGTAATACTTACCGTACCACACGGGGAATATTAAGCTGCTATTCGGCAGCAGCTTAAGCATTTTGCGCTGCCGGATAGCACTTAATGCGATGGCCCCGACATAAAAAAGCATCGTATGTCGATGCTGACATCGACATGCGATGGCCTCTGAGAGGCCATCGTATGTCGATTTGATCATATGTCGGGGCCATCGTAGGTCGGGGGGTCACTGTATAGACATAGTTGCATATTACATATGTATAAAGACTACTACCTACATGTACATTTTGCGACTCTTAAACATCTGAAGTCGATCAAAAGTGGCTCTTATGTTGAGCGAGTTTGGCCACCCCTTGTATAGAGGATGGGAGCTAAAAAAAGTTAGAGAAGCATAAGATTTTTGTCTGCCTGATTTTGCAGAGATGAATCATAGTTGTCCGAATTCTTAATTGCAGTCAAGGCTGGAGGGAGAAAAAAAAGGAATGTGAACTAATAAAAAAAAAAAACACTCCTGTAGTTACTGAATGTAACTGCACTCTAATCACTTACACAGTCTACAGCAAGAACTAGAGCTGGTATCTACCACTATACCTTTACCACATGATAGTAATATTGGTTTTGGTACAGTGTTTTTCTCCAGTAACATCATGGAGATGATCTTCAATATGTGATGGTAATAAGTCTGAACAAACACTGCATAAGGAACACCTACTTAATATTGGGTTGGTCCATCCTTTTAGGCGATCAAGATCTTCTCAGACATTGGGGGGAGAAATTCCACAAGGTGGCAAATGTCCTTCTGCCCTGTTGTTCACTGGCATCCTAATGATGTTGTGTGTTCACAGGAATATTTAAATGAATATACAAAGTAAGTGAAATTAGGTAATACATTGCTCAAAAAAATAAAAGGAACACTAAGATAACACATCCTAGATCTGAATGAATGAACTAATCGTGTGAAATACTTAGGTCTTTACATAGTTGAATGTGCTGACAACAAAATCACACAAAAACGATCAATGGAAATCAAATTTATCAACCCATGGAGGTCTGGATATGGAGTCACACTCAAAATCAAAGAGTAAAACCAGACTACAGGCTGATCCAACTTTGATGTAATTAAAACAAGTCAAAATGAGGCTCAGTAGTGTGTGTGGCCTCCACGTGCCCGTATGACCTCCCTGCAATGCCTGGGCATGCTCCTGATGAGGTGGCAGATGGTCTCCTGAGGGATGTCCTCTTAGACTTGGACTAAAGCCTCCGCCAACTCCTGAACAGTATGTGGTGCAATGTGGCGTTGGTGGATGGAGCGAGACATGATGTCTAAGATGTGCTCAATCGGATTCAGGTCTGGGGAACGGGCGTGCCAGTCCATAGCATCAATGCCTTCCTCTTGCAGGAACTGCTGACACACTCCAGCCACATGAGGTCTAGCATTGTCTTGCATTAGGAGGAACCCAGGGCCAACTGCACCAGCATATGGTCTGAGGATCTCATCTCGGTACCTAATGACAGTCAGGTTACCTCTGACAAGAACATAGAGGGCTGTGCGGCACCCCAAAGAAATGCCACCCCACACCATTATTGACCCACCGCCAAACCGGTCATGCTGGAGGATGTTGCAGGCAGCAGACCGTTCTCCATGGCATCTACAGACTCTGTCACATGTGCTCAGTGTGAACCTGCTTTCATCTGTGAAGAGCAAAGGGTGCCAGTGGCGAATTTGCCAATCTTGGTGTTCTCTGGCAAATGCCAAACATCCTGCACTTTGTTGGGCTGTAAGCACAACCCCCACCTGTGGACGTCAGGCCCTCATAAAACCCTCATGGAGTCTGTTTCTGACCGTTTGAGTGGACACATGCACATTTGTGGCGTGCTGGAGGTCATTTTGGAGGGCTCTGGCAGTGCTCCTCCTGCTCCTTCTTGCACAAAGGCAGAGGCAGCGATCATGCTGCTGGGATGTTGCCCTCCTCCACATTTCCTGATGTACTGGCCTGTCTCCTGGTAGCGCCTCCATGCTCTGGACACTACGCTGACAGACACAGCAAACCTTCTTGCCACAGCTCACATTGATGTGCCATCCTGGATGAGCTGCACTTCCTGAGCCACTGGTGTGGGTTGTAGACTCCAACTCATGCTACCACTAGAGTGAAAGCACCGCCAGCATTCACAAGCGACCAAAACATCAGCCAGGAAGCATAGGAACTGACTTTATTGGGGGTGTCTTGCTGATTGCCTATAATTTCCATTTTTCCATTGGCACAAAAGCATGTGAAATTGATTGTCAATCAGTGTTGTTTCCTGAGTGTACAGTGTGATTTTACAGCAGTGTGATTGACTTGGAGTTACATTGTATTGGTTAAGTGTTCCCTTTATTTTTTGAGCAGTGTATATGACCACCAAACCCCGCCTCCAGTGAGTTTCTGTCCTTGTAAAACGTCTAACCACAGACACCTCAGGCACCATGGAGTGCTCATCTTCCCGAGGTGAAAGCCTATGGTGTATGGAAGCCCTGGGAAGACACTCTCCTATTGAATGTCAGGGAACTAACAGCTATATACTATGCTCCCTGTCACTTTGCCACCTACCTTGTCTGCAAGGCTGTAAGAATCTGGATAGCCAACATGTCAGTCTTCTTAGTAAACAAGCAGGGCACCAGATCGGAAGTTTGGAGGCGGGGGGCGCACGCCCAGGTGACTGTGATACATGGGCCCACCCTACCTTTACTGTGACCAATTGTATTCACAAGTCACATTTGCGGGTCACGTAATTACTAAATAGGGTCCACCTGTCTGCAAATTAATACAAATATTAAAACAAATATATCTGTTATGTGAAGGTTAGGGTTCCGTCTCATTGTACCCAGTATGTTCCCAGTGAGACCCCACATCCCTACCCCGGATGCTCCACTGGGTGGAGGCACTGCCGCACACATGTACCCCAGCTCCCAGATAGCGGAGGCTCAGGATCTGCCTGTCGGGCGTAGTGAGGTAGCTAGGGTAAGGGACCCCAGAGACACTAGGGGGCACTTCCAAAAACCTGCTACAATTAGAAGGAGTTTAACTCTGTGTCTCTAGCAACATGGATAGAGTTCTGCTGCTCCGTCTATCAATCATGGCCCTTTAAGAAAAAAAAAAAGTGTCTTTGCAGATGTCTGGGGACCGCCTTGGCACTGAATACATCCATCTCCTGTCAGTAAGTGCCTTATCACAGCCCTGCATGTGAGGAAGGGGAGGTGTATTTGTTTGCATGTGTGTTTTCCAATCAGGGTGCTTTCAATAGTTGCAAAACTACCACTCCCAGCATCCTCAGAGCGTTTGTCTGTCTGGGCATGCTGGGAGTTGGAGGCACCCTGGATGGGAAACACTGATATATACACCACACGTGAGGGATACATGAAGTACCCTGTTGGGCACCCCATCCTTTTTTTTTTGTTTTTGCACTTTCATTTTTTTCCTCCTTCAATTTTCCACCTACAGACCTATATGAGGGCTTGTTTATTGGCCCCAACCATTTTATTTTGTAGTTACATCGATCATTTCATCACAAATTCTACAGTGCAAAAAAAATAAAAATAAAAAGCCATTTTGATAATTTTTGGGGCTTCTGTTTCTACACATTGCAATTTCCAGTAAAATTACCTTATCTTTATTCTGTAGGTCTATACGATTACAGTGATGCCCGTATACAGGGATGGGTGAGGGTTATTTTTCGTGCTGTGATCTTTTAATTGGCACCATTTTTGTTTTCATGTGACTTTTTGATAACTTTTTATAAAAATGTTTTTTAAAAGGTATATAAAGCGACCAAAAATCAGCAATTCTACACTTATTTCTGGGTGTTTTTTTTATGTTTACGTCACTGACTGTGCATTTTAATTAACATATTTTGATTGTTTAGACTTTACACACGCAGCTATACCACATAAAATTATGTAAACAAAAATAAACTTATTTATAGCATTGGAAAACTTTTATTGGTTGGGGGGGGGGGGGGGGGGGGGGGGAATTACACACATTTATTCCCTGTGCCATCTCAATCTCCCCAAACATCCACTCCCATCCTCCAGCTTTATCTTTTAATTTGTCCTGCCTGTAAAAAGAACACATATGGAGGGGGCAGGTAGGCTGCAGGCTGTATATAGTATATACCAGTGTTTTCCATACAGTGTGCTTCCAGCTGTTACAAAACTACAATTGCCAGCATGCCCGGACAGTAAAAGGCTGTCCGGACATGCTGGGATTTGTAGTTTTGCAACAGCTGAAGGCTCCCTGTATGGAAAATCCCTCCCAATTTGAAATGTCCAAACTATTAAAATGTACTGTTAATTAAACCGCACGGTCAATGACAAAAACGTAAAAAAAAAAAAAAAAATACCAAAGTCCAGAATTGCATATTTTTGGTCACATATACCAGAAAAAAAATTTTTATTCATAAAAAGTGATCAAAAAGTTCCATCAACACAAAAATGATCCCGTATTGCTTTTTTTTTTAGGCGCGATTTAAGCGTGAAATTTCGCCGCATATGTATTACAGTCAGGTCCATAAATATTGGGACATCAACACAATTCTAGAATTTTTGGCTCTATACACAACCACAATGGATTTGAAATGAAACGAACAAGATGTACTTCAACTCCAGACTGTCAGCTTTAATTTGAGGGTATTAACATCCTAATCAGATGAACGGTGTAGGAATTACAACAGTTTGCATATGTGCCTCCCACTTGTTAAGGAACCAAAAGTAATGGGACAGAATAATAATCATAAATCAAACTTTAAATTTTTTATAATTGGTTGCAAATCCTTTGTCGTCAATTACAGCCTGAAGTCTGGAATGCATAGACATCACCAGAAATTGCTGGGTTTCATCCCTGGTGATGCTCTGCCAGGCCTCTACTGCAACGGTCTTCAGTTCCTGCTTGTTCTTGGGGCATGTTCCCCTTCAGTTTTGTCTTCAGTATGTAAAATGCATGCTCAATTGGATTCAGGTCAGGTGATTGACTTGGCCATTGCATAACATTCCACTTATTTCCCTTAACCCCTTAAAGGACCAGGGTATTTTACACCTTAGGACCAGAGCGTTTTTTGAACATCTGACCACTGTCACTTTAAACATTAATAACTCTGGAATGCTTTTAGTTATCATTCTGATTCAGATAGTTTTTTCATGACATTCTACTTTAACATGGTGGTAAATTTTTGCGTTAACTTGCATCCTTTCTTGGTGAAAAATCCCCAAATTTGATGAAAAAATTTAAAATTTTGCATTTTTCTAACTTTGAAGCTTTCTGCTTGTAAGGAAAATGGATATTCCAAATACATTTTTTTTTAATTCACATTTCCAATATGTCTACTTTATGTTTGCATCATATAATTGACAAGTTGACAAGACACCAGAGGGCTTCAAATTTCAGCAGCAATTTTCCAATTTTTCACAAAATTTTCAAACTCACTATTTTTCAGGGACCAGTTCAGGTTTGAAGTGGATTTGAAGGGTCTTCATATTAGAAATACTCCATAAAAGACCCCATTATAAAAACTGCACCCCCCAAAGTATTCAAAATAACATTCAGTCAGCATTTAAACCCTTTAGGTGTTTCATAGGAATAGCAGCAAAGTGAAGGAGAAAATTCACAATCTTCATTTTTTACACTTGCATGTTCTTGTAGACCCAATTTTAGAATTTTTACAAGGGGTAAAAGGAGAAACGTTTAATGAGTTCTGAAGCATTTTGCTGAATATGAGTAGATAATATTGCCCGAAACACTTCATAATTCATCCTGCTGCTTTTGTCAGCAGTCACATCATCAATAAATACAAGAGAAGCAGTTCCATTGGCAGCCATACATGCCCACTATGCCATGACACTACCACCACCATGCTTCACTGATGAGGTGGTATGCTCAGGATCATGAGCAGTTACTTTATACTTGTATTTGTAGCCCAATTTCTCTCGAGTAAGCACATACGTCATATGTTTATGTAAAGTGTTTGGCGGGCGCAGTAGAGGGCTCAGAAGCGAAGGAGCGACAAGGGGATTTTGGAGAGTACGTTTTTCTGAAATGGTTTTTGGGGGGCATGTTGCATTTAGAAAGCCCTTATGATGCCAGAACAGCAAAAAAAAAACAAAAACAAAAAATAAACACATGGCATACCATTTTGGAAACTAGACCCCTTGAGGAACGTAACAAGGAATAAAGTGAGCCTTAATACCCCACAGGGGTTTCACGACTTTAGCATATGTAAAAAAAACATTTTTTTTTTACTAAAATGTGTTTCCCCTCAAATTTCACATTTTTGCAAGGGTTAATAGCAGAAAATACCCCCCAAAATTTGTAACCCCATCTCTTCTGAGTATGGAGGTACCCCATAAGTGGACGTCAAGTGCAATGGGCTGTAACTGGGGTAGACAGGTGGGGTACAGAGGCCCGTAATATGGGGTACAGTGGGCCAGAAAATTATAAATTATAATAAAAAAAGGATATATTCCCAGAATGATGACCCAGAGCATAGCCAAAACTTAAAAAAAAAATATGCCCACCCCAAACCCTATTCTCTGAATCCTCATTCTGGGAATGTGATGTGTGTGGCCGTCCCTAACCTGTTGCCTCAAATGCGCACCCGCTCAGGTGGAGAGAGAGCGCTGTGCATTTGAGGCAATATAAAAAAGTCCCCGATTATAGTGACACAGTGACCTATGACCCATTTTTGAAAAACACCCAGTTTCTTCAGTTATTTTTGGGCAATCTAGTGGTTTTAGGTTAACAATTTGGTACATTGGTCAAATTATGGAAAATTAAACTGAAAAGGGAAAATTTAGGGCTCCATGGAAGTGTGATACTCCCTGAAGCAGCCTATGCAGAGGCCCGGATTATCTGGGCAAGTATCGCACTGATACGTGGTGTCCTTCCGTAACCCCCTCCTGCTACACACTCTGCATCTTTTCTGGGTTCGTCCCTTCTTTCCACTGTGGGGGATCACACCTGGAAAGTGTTGGCCTGGGACGATCCTGGCGCCTATAACTCCAGACCCTTGGGAAGTCCGGCCCGCTCTTTCCCGGTCGCCAAAGATCAGGAACCTAGGACTTCTTCTTGGTACTGGAGGAATGTCCTTGTGTTGCCAGCATACTGGGATAGTACAAAAGCGTTGTACATGGCAACCTGTACCATGCAGACCGCAACTTTTTTGTACCATGCCCGTGTTTTCCGCATGGCGTTATATGGCTTAAGGACTTCATCTGAGAGATCAACTTCCCCCATATACCGATTGTAGTCCAGAATACAATCGGGCTTGAGGACCGGTCCCACGGTACCTCGCACAGGGACAGGGGTGCTGCCGTTCCCATGAATAGTGGTGAGTATAAGGACATCCCTCTTATCCTTATTCCTGACCAACAACAGGTTATCATGGGTAAGGGCACAGGCACCAAATTTAGAGGGAGGCCTCTCTGGTTCTTCCGCACAGTCCCACAAGCGGACGTGGATCTGGCGGAAAGGGATTTGAACAGAGGGATGCTGGTATAAAAAGTTATCCACGTATACGTGGAAACCCTTATCCAGCAATGGGTGCATAAGGTCCCAAACGATTTTCCCGCTAACACCCAGAGTGGGGGGACATTCTGGGGGTTCAATACGGAAATCTCGTCCCTCATATACTCTAAACTTGCAAGTGTACCCGGATGTACTCTTGCAAAGTTTATAGAGCGTCACGCCATACTGCACCCGCTTCGAGGGAATATACTGGGGGAAGATGAGTCTCCCCTTAAAACTGATGAGAGACTAATCCACCGAGAGGTCCCTGAGCGGTACGTAGGCCTCCAAAAATTTGGCCCCAAAGTGATCGATGACCGGCCTCACTTTGTAAAGCCGGTCATGGGGGGGGATCACCTCGGGGCGGACATGCCGCATTATCTGCATAATGCAAGCATTTCCGAATGGCCTCGAACCGCCTCCGTGTCATCGCCATACTGTAAAGCGGGGTCTGATAGAGGACGTCCCCGCTCCAGTAATGACGAGCACTTGGTTTTTTGTCCAGGCCCATATGCAGCATGAGGCCCCAAAATGTCCTCATTTCTGCTACATCAATGGCGCGCCATTCATTGGGCCTGGCCAAAAGCGAATCGAGGTGGTGGGCAATGAACTGCTGGGCATACATGTTCACCATGCGATTGACCAGGCTGTCACTGAATTTTTTTTTTTTTTTAAAGTCCAGATCAGTGAAGCCAGCCGTGTCAATCCGGATCCCTGAGTCGCCAACAAACTCAGGAATCCGTGGCTGATAACCCTCTGGGGGGCTCCAGACAGGGTCATCGGAAGGGGGCTCTGGTGCACTTGTCTGGGGGGCCGGACTCCTATTACAAGCGGCATTGCCACTCGTACTAGTTTCGACCACTGGGTCACTCTCATGGGGGGTGCGTGGCCTCGCCTGGCGGCGTCTCCGCCGCCGTACAGGGGACTCATCATCACTACTAGATGATGAGGAGGACGAGGAAGAACATAAAAATGGAGGATCTTCCTCGTCCTCACTTCGGAGGCTAAAAAAGCGTAAGCCTCCGCTGCCGAAAATGCCCGGCGGGCCATCGCCTTTTTTCTACGGTGGTGGTGGGGGGGGGGGGGGGGGCAGTGACAGGGGGGAGGGTGTGTGTGTGCGGTGAAGTATGTAGTGTGTGGTGCTTTTAAAATGTGTACTTCAGTAATAGAAAAGCTGCGGCCCATCTAGTTCCAGGTCATCGGGTCACCACTGACCCGAATGACCGGAATCACTGCAGATTGCCGACATGTGGGGGTCCCGGGACCCCCCTCGGCATTTGCCTCGGATGCCTGTTGAACGATTTCAGCAGGCGTCCGGTTTCGCAACATGCCCGGCAGGATGCGAAATTCCCACGGAAGTATGAGTACTTGCCTGGTGCTTAAGACCCAGGGTGCAGGGACGTACTCATACGTGCCTGGTCCTTAAGAGGTTAAAAAACTCTTTGGTTGCTTTTGCAGTATGCTTTGGGTCATTGTCCATCTGTGAAGCGCCGTTTAATGAGTTCTGAAGCATTTTGCTGAATATGAGTAGATAATATTGCCCGAAACACTTCATAATTCATCCTGCTGCTTTTGTCAGCAGTCACATCATCAATAAATACAAGAGAAGCAGTTCCATTGGCAGCCATACATGCCCACTATGCCATGACACTACCACCACGCTTCACTGATGAGGTGGTATGCTTAGGATCATGAGCAGTTACTTTCCTTCTCCATACCCTTCTCTTCCCATCACTCTGGTACAAGTTGATCTTTATCTCATCTGTCCATAGGATGTTGCTCCAGAACTGTGAAGGCTTTTTTAGATGTCATTTGGCAAACTTTAATCTGGCCTTCCTGTTTTTGATGCTCACCAATGGTTTCCATCTTGTGGTGAATCCTCTGTATTCACTCTGGTGAAGTCTTCTCTTGATTGTTGACTTTGACACACATACACCTACCTCCTGGAGAGTGTTCTTGATCTGGCCACCTGTTGTGAAGGGGCTTTTCTTCACCAGGGAAAGAATTCTTCGGTCATCCTACACTGTTGTTTTTCCTGGTCTTCCGGGTCTTTTGGTGTTGCTGAGCGCACCAGTGCATTCCTTCTTTTAAAGAAAGTTCCAAACAGTTGTTTTGGCCACGCCTAATGTTTTGGCTCTTTCTCTGATGCATTTAGTTTTTCAGCCTAATGATGGCTTGCTTCACTGATAGTAAAAGCTCTTTGGATCTCATCTTGAGAGTTGACAGGAACAGATTCCAGATGCAAATAGCACACTTGAAATGAACTCTGGACCTTTTATCTGCTCATTGTAATTGGGATAATGAGGGAATAACAAACACCTGGACATAGAACAGCTGAGAAGCTAATTGTCCCATTACTTTTGGTCCCTTAGCAAGTGGGAGGCACATATGCAAACTGTTGTAATTCCTACACCGTTCACCTGATTTGGATGTAAATACCCTCAAATTAAAGCTGGCAATCTGGAGTTAAATCTTGTTCGTTTTATTTCAAATCCATTGTGGTGGTGTATAGAGCCAAAAATGTTAGAATTGTGTCGATGTCCCAATATTTATGGACCTGACTGTATATCTCATATCACTTTCTGTGATGTCATGCATTTATATTTAATTATGCATATTAGCAGAACCGGTATTTTTTTCCCAGAAAGGTGGCAACCCTAGTGAAGGCCTTAGAGTTTTCGAGAGATCATATCTGAACAAACAGCAGCAAAAGGGACGTCATAAAAAAAAAAAAAAGAGAGACAGAGTTATGGAGAAGAACAAGGTTATAAAAAATTAAATAAAAACAGCCCAAGCTTTGAACATCTCACAGAGCACCATAAAATGTAATCATCAGAAAATGGAAAGATAATTGTGCAAATGAAAACCTACCAAAACAAGGCTGTCCACCCAAACTAACAAGCTGAGCAAGGATAAAATTACTCAGTAGCAACCAAGAGGCCCATGGTAACTCTGGAAAGCTGAAAACATCAACAGCTGAGGTGGAAGACTGTGTCCATAGGACAATGATTAGTTGTGTGCTCCACAAATCTAGCCCTTATGAAAGAGGCAAGAAGAAAGCAGCTGTTGAATATGAGCCACAAAAAAACCTGTTTGAGGTGTCTCCTACATGGCTTGTGGCAAACATCAAACATGTGGAAGAAAGTGATCTGACCAGGTGAGGTCAACATTTTACTTTTTGGCCTAAGTGCAAACTCTCTCATGTGTCAGAAACACAACACTTCCTGACACCCTGAGCACATCATCTCCACAGTGAAACATGGTGGTATCATCATGCTGTGGGGATGCTCCTCTTCAGCAGGTACAGGAAAATTGATCATCAAAAGACTTGGAGACACGCTTCATCTTTAAAGAGGCACTGTCATTGTTAAAAACTTTTCATATATTGCAGGACTCATAATATGACATTTCACAATATACACCTGTTAAAAAAAAAAAATAATTTTCACCTGAAATTCAAGCTAAAAAAAGCCGCCACTAGGGGGTCGCCTGTCTTTTAGCCAGACAGACTAGTCTAGATTTTACAGCACACTGGATACCGGCCGTAAAGCATACCGGTATCCAGTATAGGAGATTTCTATTGAGTGTATGCAAAACTACAGATAAAGGATGTGTAGACATGCTGGGAGCTGTAGTTTTACAACAGCTGGAGGCAACACTGCTCTAACACAGTTATTTACAAACACTGCAGCTTCAGTTGTTACTAAACTACAACTCCCAGCATGCTGAAATAGTCAAAGCTTTCTCGGACTCCTGAATGACAAAGAAGTTGATCAGACATTCAGGAGTCTGTGAAAGATGAATGACACACAGTGACAGCTATGCCGATTAGCATCCAGCTTTACTAGGAGAAGATAAAACAGATCGAACATGTATTCATAAAAATGCTGTATTTTTATCTAAAAAATCCTTGCACTAATTTTATAAAGATCTATTCTTATATTTAAACATTTTATCCTGTGATGAATTCACCATAATATCTTCTGATTACTGCAGGCAAGCTCCAAGCATCTTCCTCTGTGTAACATGTACAGCATGAAACCAGAGAGGAAAGGGTTACAGAGTAGAGAGTACTGATTGGCTGACTGCACAGGCTTGCTCCTGTGAGGGAGACAGACTGACACGCCCCCTCCAGCCTGCACAATGAAAAAGTAACCCACCAGCAGATAAATGCTTATATCTCTGGATATAGATAGGTCAGAGCGACTTAAAATTTATATGCACATGATCAGGATTGGGTCCTGAGTAAGGGTGGGTTCACACTACGTTTTCCCCCATACGGGAGCGCATACGGCAGGGGGGAGCTAAAACCTCGCGCTCCCGTATGCCTTCGTATGCGCTCCCGTATGTCATTCATTTCAATGAGCCGGCCGGAGTGAAACGTTCGGTCCGGTCGGCTCATTTTTGCGCCGTATGTGCTTTTACAACCGGACCTAAAACCGTGGTTAACCACAGTTTTAGGTCCGGTTGTAAAAGCGCATACGGCGCAAAAATGAGCCGACCGGACCGAACTTTTCACTCCGGCCGGCTCATTGAAATGAATGACATACGGGAGCGCGAGGTTTTAGCTCCCCCCTGCCGTATGCGCTCCCGTATGGGAGAAAACATAGTGTGAACCCAGCCTTACATATCACTTTTTTTCTTTTTGTGTGCACTATGACGCTTTAAGCAGGACAATAAGTCTAAACATACAGAGCTAAAATGGGATGCTGCAATCTGACTGAGCTTCAGTTTTTTTGCTAAGAAAAATGGACAACAATTTTCTGTATTTGCATCATGATAAAACAAATTTCAAACTTTCAGAGTATTATGCATGTTGTGCTGATCAAATGGAAAAAGCCTATTTAAATTCCAGTTTGTAACAGTGGCAAAATGGGCAAAGTGTCCAAGGGGGGGGAATACTTATGCAAGGCACTGTATTTGTGCAGCAATAATATTGCCTATTGTGACAAATAGGGTTAGATTCCAAAATAAACTACTAAATTATGTAAAGAAAGGCATAGATATAATACAGGACGATACTAAAGTTCATTGGGACGCCTTCAGAGCAGGAAAATCGCTCAGCATTTTGCTACGGGCAGTTTACTCTAAAATAAGGGACATGAAAGTCTGAAAAAGTCCACAAAAGACAAAACTGAAAAAAACTACAGTATAAGCATTTTTGCTATTAACCCTTTAGTTGACAGCGGTGTCTAAAGGGACCTGTAGCCAGATAGCTTACCTCTACCTTCATGGCTGCCTCCGTGGATCTGCATTTGATTGAGCCTGCCTTGAGCAGGCTCAATCAAATGAACACATATCAATGGAGTTCAATAGAACTGCATTGAATCTGTATGAGGAATCTAATGATTCCTCCTAATAAAGTGTATTTAAAAAAATAAAATAAATGTTTAAAAAAAACACCCATTAACCCATTCCATATTAAAAGTTCATATCACCCCCTTTTCCCATTTTCCATATAAAAATATGTAAACATAATATTAATAAACATATTTAGTATTGGCACGTGCATAATTTTCCTAACTATTAAAATATAACATTATATATCCCGTACGGTCAATGGTGTTAACATTAAGAAAATACCAAATCACAGAATAGCATTTTTTAGGTTTATAATATTATATCCCAGTAGAAAAAAAAAAAAAAGAGAAAAACTTCTTCAAAAAGTCCTATCAATACAAAAATGGCACAGATAAAAAAGGCAGATTATGGCCAAAAAAATTAGTCCTCATTCAGCCCAGTATACGGAAAAAAAAAAATGTTATAGGGGTCAGGATTTTTTTTTTTTTCCAAAAAGTAAAAAAAAAAAAAAAATGTCATTAGTAAAACATGACGGAAACTAAACAAATTTGGAATTGGTGTTATCAGGCTGACCTAAAGTATTAAAATAGCATGTAAGTTTGACCACAAGGTGAATGGAGAAAAAAATATCGTATTTTTCGCTCCATAAGATGCACTTTTTCTCCCCCAAAAGTGGGAAGGAAATATCTGTGCGTCTTATGGAGCGAATGTGTGTGCCGAAGTGCAGGGAAGGCTACAAAGCTTACCTGCTCCTGGGTCTGTACGGCGAAGTGCTCCGCTGCCCCGTTCTCTGATTCAAGCCGCTGTCCCGTTCTCCTGTCCGCATAATGGAGTCTTATGGAGGAGCATGTGACACACACGTCACCCCACTGCGTCCAGCGTAGCGCTACGGAGGAAGCAGAATGAAGTGTGTGTCACATGCTCCTCCATAGACTCCATTATGCGGACGGCAGAACAGGGCAGCGGTAGTGATAGGTAAGCAGCCACAAGGGGGATCCTGCTGTTTACAAGGGGGGTCCTGCTGGCCACAAGGGGGGTTTGGTTCAGAATATTTTTTTTCTTATTCTCCTCTAAAACCTAGGTGCGTCTTATGGTCAGGTGCGTCTTATGGTCAGGTGCGTCTTATGGAGCGAAAAATACGGTAATTTCACCACAAATAATTTTTTTTTTGTTTCAGAGCATAAGTTATAGAAAAATGAAGGTGTCATTACAAAGTATAATTGGTCCTGCAACAAACAAGCATCATATGGGTCGGTAGATGGAAAAATAAGAGTTATGGCTATTATAGGGTGAGGAGGAAAAAAAACGAAAAGTGCAGAAACTAAGCTTATTTACAGACTATTTTGGTTGAAATTATTTGGTCTAACAGGACAAGTGGATTTTCATGAGGGACAAGTAGATTGTGTTCCGCTTTAGTCCCTTGGACAAGTAGTTTTTTAATTTTTTTAAATCTCCACACCCCTGCACATTATATGCGTTTTGTCACCTATGGGGATTTTAATGCTGTGCCTAATTTTTGTTACCTTCTGTCTACACATGCACTTTTGTTTGTTTCTGATTTTAAGCTATTTCTTGGTGACATTGTTTGTATTTTGCTTTGAATAACAATAAAATAAAAAATTTAATTGGAAGTTCTAATATGTATCAAATATTGTTCATGAACATTGATGAACAAGTACTTTCTTGTCCAAGTACTGGGATTAAATGTTGCAGAGAAAAGGTTGAAACAAGTTCCGTCCTTCTGACTCATTGAAATTTATTTGAAACAAATCATATTAGGCACAGTGACTACCATTAACCAATCGTTTGCTGTTGCATCTTCAATGATTATCATGAAGTATAAGGCTGTCTCCCCGCATTTGTATTTTTCATGCATTTCTCTGTTTACCTGATAAAAGCCTAAATTTACACTGTGGGCTCTGCAATGTGATCAACATAGCCAGGGTTGTCAGACTGTGTATACCAAGGATAGACTGTTGCTATGTTTTGCCAGCTGCTGCTCATAAAGCACAATCTAAAAAATGCTTGTGTTTCAGAACCGCATGCAATTTTCATTTTTGTGCTTTTGCTTTTTCCTCCTCTGCCTTTAATAGCAGCCATAACACTTATTTTTTTCATCTACACACCCATTTGAGGGCTTGTTTTATTTTTACTTTCTTCATGTTTCACATATGGGGGGGTTATTTTTTTACACCGTTCACTGTGTGGACAAAGTAATAAGTTAGGTTGGCGCGATTACAACAATACAAGATTTGTATTAGTTAACTTTAGAAAAACATTTTTTTTTTAATTGCCATTTTATGACCTCTAAATTTTTTTGTATACTGGGCTGTATGAAGGCTCATTTTTTGCGTTGTATTCTGTTTTTATCACCACCATTGTTGCATTAATCAGACTTTTCGAACGCTTTTTACTTAATTTCTTATGCGTTATGATGTGATCAAATAAACAATTCTTTTACATTAATGCCCTTTACCGGATAAATTGTATATTTTAATAGTTCGGACAATTATGCACGTGGCGATACCAAATATATATTTTTATAATGTTTACTTTTTTTTTTTAATAAGGAAAATGGGTGTGGTTTCTTTTAACATGGAAAGGGTAAATGTATTTTTTTTTTTTTAACCCTTTATTAACTCCCCTTAGGTGACATCATTAGATTCCTCATACAGATCAATGCAGTTCTATTGAACTGCATTGATCTGTGCAATCTGTGCTCCATTGGTAGAGCCTACTGCATGCATGTTCTATCAATTGCACAGCCAACCTCCCCCATCCTTAAAGGGGTACTCCACTGGAAAACATTTTTTTTTTTTTTTTAATGAACTGGTGCCATAAAAGGTTAAACAGATTTGTAAAGTGCTTTATTTAAAAATCTTAATCCTTACAGTACTTAACCTGCTATATGCTCCACAGGAAGTTCTTTTCTTTTTGAATTTCCTTTCTGTCTGACCACAGCGCTCTGTGCCGACACCTCTGTCCATTTTTAGGAACTTTCCAGAGTAGAAGCAAATCCCCATAGCAAACCTATCCTGCTCTGAACAGTTCCTAAAATGTGAGATTACATATAAAATAAGGGTTATAAGCCAACCTTTTCCAACCGGTTCCCAGCAAATCAACTGAAAAAATAGAAAGGGGGAAGTGCCTTTGTTTATTGATATGCATTAAAATTCACCCAAAAAGAAACGTGATTCCCAAATGGTGCATACAGTCATGTAGAACTTGAATGAATTCACATACAATCATGTGGAACTCATTTAGCTGAATGCTATCATGCAGTATATACCAAAAGTCATGTAGCACCTGTATAACATGCCATCATGAATTACCAATGGCAACCAATAGTAGGCGTTAGTATACCCTACAGTGTAAGAGTCATACTACTGCAATAACAACTTATAGTTCCCAACGTACGTTTCTGTCCACCTGTGCACAACCTGCACCAGGGGGGGGCGTCCTCAGGGGATCTAACAACATTAAAACACAATGTATTTTTTATATATATAGGGTATACCATAAGATAAAGATAGAATTCTAACACAAGTACTATATAATGGTCTATTGCCTAACTGCCCATCTACAGCAAAAAAAAGCAAGCAGCAAAAGTAGGCATAGATATATAAGATTATATTGATGAACCCAGATACCATACACATATCAGCAGTCAGCAGGTAGGCTCCAATATGCCTGGAGCGCTCACCCATGCTTACTGTATGAGAGGGTACTCATGCCGCCAGGATAGTCATGTCAATCCTTATGAGCCTGCAGTGGCAGGTCTCCGGGCTTGATTTCCCCACGTGGGTATTACACTGCAGGGTATACTAACACCTACTATTGGTTTCCATTGGTAACTCATGACGGCATGTTATACAGGTGCTACATAACTTTTGGTATATACTGCATGATAGCATTCAGCTAAATGAGTTCCCCATGATTGTTTGTGAAATCATTCAAGTTCTACATGACTGTATGTGAAACGTGGTCAAATTGATTGATTGTTATTGTGCACCATTTGGGAATCACATGTTTCTTTTAGGGTGAATTTTAATGCATATCAATAAACGTGGGCACTTCCCCCTTTATATTTTTTCAATTCCTAAAATGGACAGAAGAGTCTGCAGAGAGCACTGTGGTCAGACAAATTAAAATACGAAAACAACTTCCGGTGGCTCATACAGCATCTGATAAGTACTGGAAGGATAAAGATTTTTTAAATAGAAGTCAATTACAAATCTAACTTTCTGGCACCAATTGATTTAAAAAAATATGTTTTCCAGTGGCGTACCCCTTTAAGGAGTTAAAGGTGAGAAGTTTAAAAAAAAAAAAATTTGGTTGTGTCCGAAATGCCAAAATAGGCTTATTAAAAATAAAGGGCTCCAAAACAATGTTTTCCCCAAAAAATCTCTGATTAAAGTTTCCCTTTACAAACATTTATGAAAAAATAGTCAGTATAAAGGAGACCATTGTATTCCAGAATTAGGGTACGTTTACACGTACACAGATTTGATGCACAGGATTTTCTGCTGCAGATTTCAATGTAAACTAAATTGAGCACAGCTTCTAATCTGCAGTTACAAATCCTACGCATCAAATCTGCGCAGGATCCTGTATGTGTGAACGTACCCTTATATTGTAACAGGATGTCACCACTTCAACAAGTCCGTTTGCGAATAAAAAAAAAAAAAGTGTCCACTTTTTTTTTTATATCTGTTTTATTAAAAATGTAATGTTTTTCTGGGACACATCCCATTAATATATTGTACATCAGCCAGATTGTTTGAGTTATTAAAAAATATCTCAGCAGACAGAAAAGAATAGGCATAGAAACATGTTGCATCCATAGAAGGCAGTATTGTGTGCAGGAATTTCTGTAGCTTTAGGTTATTCAGCAGCAAAATGAGAATACTTAATATATAGCACCGTTTATTCAGTGGACGGAAAACCATTAACATTCACGCCATGTTGTGTGGTTCGTGTGCGTTGTTCACCATTCTTTGGTTAGGCAGCTGCTTGTCAAAATAAATACGACAACAAATGGCACTTAATAGTCATACATACATTATAGTCTCTAAACTGTGCAGGTCAATACCGTTACATCCACAAGCGGTAAAAACCCAGAGCTATCGTCAGGCATGTAAACACAGATCCTGGGATGAAAAAAGAAAAAGAAAAATTAGTTAATTAAATAAATTAGTTATCCTTGAAGAGAATTGCCCTTTGTAATAGGGCCCTTAGTGATGTGCAATTTATACCATGCCAGGCCTGTGAGTTTTTTTTTTTAAACCTTCATGTATTATTATGTATTATGAATTTTCATCTAATCCTGTGCAGGACACTGCACGTGTAAACAGACCCTAAACAAATGTGAAATAAGCCTGCACATAGGAACATAATGTACTGCTTAAATGTCATTTATAGTGACTGAAGCAGATCTAGCAGGGAAGAAATATATCAAGCTTGATGTAAGCCACTAACCTATGTAGACTGCACACATTTATGCACTTGGTACAGACTAAAATGGTGGAACCCACAAATAGCAGGTGCCCATATACATTACTTAATAGTTATCGGTTGAACAGGCTAATATTGCCCTTTGTAACAGGGCCAGAGATCAGCTGATAAAGCAAGATAGAGCAAGTGCTGACTGTGCACAATGGTCGGGCCTTGTAAACTACGAGATCAGCGCTCATTTACACTGCATAGTTGTATCAACTACACCATCAAAATCAGTCAGTACCACCAATACATTGCATAATAAAGTTATATTTCTTCAAGATAGTCTGTTATAGAATAAAAATGTGAACCAATTCATGTTAAAAATAAATCACGAGAGCAGAGGGTTTCATAAATTCATTGGCTGGAAATAGCAATAGCAAAATTACACTGTATAATATAATAAATTCATATAATATACACTGGAAAATGAGCGAGTTCAATATAATGAATTTCTCACAAATTATTGGAGGAAACCATTAAAAGTAGGGCATTAAGCAGCATTAGAAACAGGGTCATCCACACTATCTGTATATTCAGGTTAGCGTGGGTGATCCTGCTGTCAGATTCCCTTTAAAGGGGTACCCCGGTGGAAAACTGTTCAATCAATCTTCCCTCCTTCCTCCTCCCCCCTCCCCCCTCCTGCAGTGACTACAGTGCTCTCTGCTGACACCTCTGTCCATTTTAGGAACTGTCCAAAGTACAAGCAAATCTCTATAGCACATCTATTCTTCTCCGGACAGTTCCTAAAATGGACAGAGGTGTCAGCAGAGAGCACTGCGGTGAGACAAAGGAAATTCAAAAAGAAAAGAACTTCCTCTGGAGCATACAACAGCTGATAAGTACTGGAAGGATTAAGATTTTTTAATAGAAGTAATTAACAAATCTATTTAACTTTCTGGCACCAGTTGATAAAAAAAAAATGTTTTCCAGGGGAGTACCCCTTTAAGGTCATGTGAGTTTTTTTTTTTTTTGAAAAGGGGAAGATTTTCATTAAAATCATTTATTATAAAGCTGTGATAGTATTTTGTATGGCAGAATACTAGTGTGACTTAATTTGCCATTTCACTTCACACCTCCAATATGGCTGCTGCACCAGACATTCTCTTCAGTCAATACATAAAGCCAGGGAAGTACTTTAAGTCCTGCACTGTGTACTACCTGTCACCCAGCTTTCCTAGTCTCCTGAGGCCCCAGCAATGATGGCGGCTCTTCTCTCCACTTGTCACCGAGTGCCTTCTCTCCCTGCCCCCACCATCTCGCAGTCCCCTTAGGCAGTAGTAGCCCCCTTTGTATGTAGTAGTAGCAGCTCCCCCAGTAGATACAGAGCAGGACCGTATTGCAGTATTTGAGTAGGTGCGGGGCGGGGGTACAACTTACAACTGGATAGTACTCCCAGTCAGGAAGTATCAGGGACATTTGCACTAGTCACTGATACTTTGCATTTGTCAGGTATCGGGACATTCGTAATTAAAAGGAATCTGTCAGCTCTGTGGCAGGTATGGAGCTGCAGATCCCAGCAGATAAGCGCTAGGGGGATAAAAGTAACCATACCTTTACTTTTGCTGATCACTGACTGCAAACATCTAAATTCTCCCTAATCCCCCCCTCCCTCTTTTCTTTTCATTCAAACCCCCTCTTTCTACCTGATTTTATGTCTTAGCTGCTCATTCAGCTGTCCTAGTGTGAGGGAGGAAGGGGGTGTGGCCCAGAATAGAGGCTATGAACACAGCAGCCGGCAGCTCTGAATCTTCTGTTTACAACTGCATGTGCAGAGAGAAGAAAGATCGGAGCTCAGATAGTAAAATGAATGAGGGCATGCAGTAAGGCAGAGTCAGGAGTATGTCCTCCTATGCCATGAGCACAGAGCTGGCTCCTGCCGGACAGGCAGGGGGCAGTGCTGAGCTTGTCTGTGTCCCGGCTGCAGTCTGAGATTTAGAACTCCAGCAGGAGTCTGAAATCTATAAAAAGGGATTGTGGCCAGGACTGGTAGGGAGACCCCTAGTGGTCATTTTTTTCAAAGTGGAAAATTAAATAGAAAGAAGCATATTTTTTTAATAACATGCAATAGGAAAGTTATTCTGCATACATTAATCCATAATATATCAAAAGTTTTTTTTTGATGAAAGGTACCCTTTAAGTGTTTTGTTAAAAGCTGAGGTGTCAGACCGGTGGTGCTGAGCTGCAGCAGCATGCCTTCTCCACATCCCACAACGTCAAAGCAGGGAAAATAATCTATTATGCTCTTCGTCCCATGTAATGTAATTTTCCTAAGGACTGGTCCCCACATTTATTACCCTGCTCAGTCGTAACATTAAAACCCCTTAATGCTGGTGTAGGTCCCTGTTGTGTCACTAAAATGGATCTTTAGCATCTGTGGGATTTGCAGGAAAAATATTATACTGATCTAAGGGATTTGGAGGCAATGTCAACACCCTAAAATCTCTGTTATGTTACTCAAACCATTTCTGAACAATTTTGCAGTGTGGCAGGACACATTTGGGGAGATTTATACTACAGTAGCTCTTCTGTGTGATTAAGCCTGGCGGGTTACTTTTTATGCTTTGGGTGCCCATGATCCTGCTGCCAGTTCACTCAGTCCTTTCTTGGACCACTTTTGGTAGGCACTATCCACTGCATACTGTTTATACCTCATAGGAACTTTCCATTTTGGAGACGCTCTGACATCACAAACTGTCAATTGTAAAAGTCGCCAAGATTCTTAGGCTATGTTCACACTGCATAAAAACTACAGGCATATTTTTTATGTGCATAGTTTTGGCAGTGTTTAAACCATAATCAGCAAAAAAGGCCAATTTCCTCATTGCTGCAAAAAATATACCCAAATTTTTTACGCAGTGTGAACATAGTCTTATGCTAGTTAACATACATATGAATTTTGGAAAGTGTAAGGGTAAGAGAATGTTATGATAAATGCTATTGCCTTTCTATAGAATTTTGGACTTTAAACTTTGTGGGGGAAGGCCTAATAAAAGTCACTATATATAAATGAAGGCACATAAAAAAAAAAAAAAATGTCTTCCAGTTTGTTGCGGGCAATTTAATACGTTTTTGGATGAACTGAATCAAATACATGATTTACAGTATGTTCTATTTATAGAAAACCAGACAAGACTACAGATAATTTGGGAGATTTATTTAAATCTATGCAGAGGAAAAGCAGTTGTCTCAGGACCCCCCTCGGCGATGTGCCGTGATGCCTGCTGAATGATTCCAGCAGGCATCCCGGTTCGGTCCCCAACCGGCTAGTGGCGGGGACCAGAATTCCCACCGGCGTATGCATACGCCCCACGTCCTTAACCCCTCAAGGACTTAGCCCTTTTTCACCTTAAGGACTCGGCCATTTTTTGCAATTCGGTCATTTTAAACATTAATAACTCTGGGATACTTTTAGTTATCATTCTGATTCCGAGATTGTTTTTTCGTGACATATTCTACTTTAACATAGTGGTAAATTTTAGTGGTAACTTGCATCCTTTCTTGGTGAAAAATCCCAAAATTTGTCTAACTTTGAAGCTCTCTGCTTGTAAGGAAACTGCATATTCCAAATAAAAAAAAATTTGGTTCACATATACAATATGTCTACATCATAAAGATGACATGTTTTTACTTTTGGAAGACACCAGAGGGCTTCAAAGTTCAGCAGCAATTTTCAAACTCACAATTTTTAAGTGACCAGTTCAGTTTTGAAGTGGATTTGAAGGGTCTTCATATTAGAAGTACCCCACAAATGACCCCATTATAAAAACTGCACCCCCAAAGTATTCAAAATGACATTCAGTAAGTGTTTTAACCCTTTAGGTGTTTCACAGGAATAGCAGCAAAGTGAAGGAGAAAATTCACAATCTTAATTTTTTACACTCATGTTCTTGTAGACCCAATTTTAGAATTTTTGCAAGGGGTAAAAAGGAGAACATTTTTACTTGTATTTGAAACCCAATTTCTCTCGAGTAAGGACATACCTCATATGTCTATGTAAAGTGTTCGGCGGGCGCAGTAGAGGGCTCACAAGGGAAGGAGCGACAAATGGTTTTTGGGGGGCATGCCACCTTTAGGAAGCCCCTATGGTGCCAGAACAGCAAAAAAAAAAAAAAAAAAACACACATGGCATAAAATTTTGGAAACTAGATCCCTCGGGGAACATAATGGGTAAAGTGAACCTTAATACCCCACAGGTGATTCATGACTTTTGCATATGTAAAAAAAGAAAACACACTAGAGTGTGGGAGCCTTGGCTTTCTTCTACCTATTGCCCAGATATGACTCATGCCTTCACACTGTACTGAGGTGGCGTTGGGGGGGAATATTGGGTTTTATATTCTCTGTTACCTGTAGCTGTGATCGGGCGTCAGCGGGAGAATGTGGTGTCATATGCTTATATAGCTTCCATTGTGTATTCCAATCTTATATTGTGATTTTACCTTATGTACCTGGATGTTATTATCTGTTTTTGGGTCTACGGGCCTATTGTTTTCTTCTATTGTATTTTAATATGTTCTTATGCATATCATCAATAAAGCTTTATTGTTTGATGGTTAAAAAAAGAAAACACCCCATATGGGGGTGAAAAGTGCTCTGCTGGTGCACTACAGGTCTCAGAAGAGAAGGAGTCACATTTGGCTTTTTGAAAGCAAATTTTGCTCTGGGGGCAAATGCTTGTTTTCCCAAAAATTTTACATTTTTAAAAAGGGTAATAGCAGAAAATACCCCTCAAAATTTGTTAGGCAATTTCTCCCGAGTACAGCGATACCCCATATGTGACCCTAAACTGTTGCCTTGAAATACGACAGGGCTCCAAAGTGAGAGCGCCATGCGCATTTGAGGCCTGAATTAGGGATTTGCATAGGGGTATTCTACGCCAGTGATTCCCAAACAGGGTGCCTCCAGCTGTTGTAAAACTCACAGCATGCCTGGACAGTCAGTGGCTTTCTGGTAATACTGGGAGTAGTTGTTTTGCAACAGCTGGAGGCTCCGTTTTGGAAACAGTGGCGTACCAGACGTTTTTCATTTTTATTGGGGAGGGGGGCTGTGTAGGGGTATGTGTATATGTAAGTGTTTTCTACTTTTTATTTTATTGTGTGTTAGTGTAGTGTAGTGTTTTTAGGGTACAGTCACACGGGCAGGGGTTCACAGTAGTTTCTCGCTGGCAGTTTGAGCTGCGGTAGAAAATTTGCAGCAGCTCAAACTGGCAGCCGGATGCTTACTGTAAACCTCCGCCCATGTGAGTGTACCCTGTACGTTCACATTGGGGAGGGGGGGGGGGAAACATCCAGCTGTTGCAAAACTACAACTCCCAGCATGCGCTGACAGACTGTACATGCTGAGAGTTTTAGTTTTACAACAGCTGTAGGCACACTGGTTATGTATCACTGAGTTTGTGACCTAACTCATTGTTTCACAACCAGTGTGCCTCCAGCTGTTGCAAAACTACAACTCCCAGCATGTACGGTGTATGCTGGGAGTTGTAGTTTGAAACAGCTGGAGGCACACCGGTCGTGAAACACTGAGTTAGGTTAAAAAACAGTTTCACAACCAAAACTACAACTCTCAGCAGTCACCGACAGCCAACGGGCATGCTGGGAGTTGTAGTTATGCAACCAGCAGATGCACCACTACAACTCCCAGCATGCACTTTAGCTGTTTGTGCAAGGTGGGGGTTGTAGTTATACAACAGCTGAAGGTACACTTTTCCATAGAAAAATGTGCCTCCAGCTGTTGCAAAACTATAAGTCCCAGCATGCCCATAAGGGAATGCTGGGAGTTGTGGTGGTCTGCCTCCTGCTGTTGCATAACTACAGCTCCCAGCATGCCCTTTTTGCATGCTCGGAGCTGTTGCTAATCAACAACAGGAGGCTGTCACTCAGCTCCAACTGCTGCAAGCCGCCGCATACATGTCAGTCCCTCGCCGCCGCCGCTCCTGGGGCCCCGATCCCAACATTGACGCCGGGGATCGGGGTCCCCAGCTGCCAGGGTCCTCTTCCCGCACCCGATCACGTCCTCCGGAAGAGGGGCAGAGCGGGTTGCGGGAGTGACACCCGCAGCAGGTGCCCTGATTGGTCGGCCGGTAAACCGGGCGACGAATCAGGGCGATCGTGAGGTGGCACCAGTGCCACCTCACCCCTGCTGGCTATGGTCACTGGATACCCGATTGACCCGGAATCCGCCGCAGATCGCTGGGCTGAATTGTCCAGCGATCTGCGGCCATCGCCGACATGGGGAGTCATCATGACCCCCCTGGGCGATATGCCGCGATGCCTGCTGAACGATTTCAGCAGGCATCGGGCACCGGCTCCCCTCCGGCTAGCGGCGGGGGGCCGGGATTTGACAGGATGTACTCAAACGCCCTGAATCCTTAAGGACTCGGAAAAGGGGCCGTTTGAGTACGTCCTGCGTCCTTATGGGGTTAAGGACTCGGGATGCAGGGCGTATGTATATGCCCGGCGTCCAGAAGCGGTTAAAAAAAAAATTTACTTTTTAACCAAATTAGTACATTTAAAATCCCTCTATTTTGACGACCTATAACTTTTTCATTTTTCTGTATAAGCGGCGGTACGAGGGCTCATTTTTTTGCACCTTGATCTGTTCTTTTTATTGATCCCACATTTGCATATATAAAACTTAAAACCTTTTTTATGATTTTTTTTTGGGAATATGATGTGACAAAAAAGCAGCAATTTTGGACTTTTTTTTTCTTTTACGCTGTTCACCGTACGGGATGATTAACATATTTTGATCATTCGGACATTTACACACGTAACGATACCAAATACCTTTTATTTTTTTTATTTTTTTATTTTACACTTTTTGGGGGTAAAAAGAGAAATTTACATTTTATTGGGGGAGAGGATTTTTCAACTTTTTTTTAAACACTTTTTATGACCCCATAGGGGACTATTTATAGCAATCACTTGATTGCTCAATCTGTACAGTGCTATGGGTAGGGCATAGCACTGATCAGTATTATCGTCAATCTTCTGCTCTGGTCTGCTCGATCTTAGACCAGAGGAGAAGACCCCTGGAGACGGACGGAGGCAGCTGAGGGGACCTCCGGCCGCCTATATAGATGATCAGATCCCCGCGGCAGCGCTGCGGGGGATCCGATCATCCATTTTTCGGACCGCACTGCCGCAGATTCCGTGATCCCCGGCGGGTCCCTGGATGCTGATAGCAGCTGGGACTTGCCGTGCATAACACGAGCACCACCACGATGCTCGTGCTCATGTACAGGATGTAAATGTACCACCGCACCAGGACGTACATTTACATCCTGCGTTGCTAAGGGGTTAAAGGGGTAGTCCTCCGAAAAAAAAATATTCCTTAGCCACAGGAGGAGAAGCTGTTTACCAACACATTACCAATCCTCTGTTCTAGTGCAGATTGGTCCCCCATCAGTCTGTATTCACCCAGCTCCAGAGATTATGTGACAGACTGGCTGCAGAAGTCATATCAGAGACTGGAGAGGAACTAGGGAAGCACCAGCATTGAAGCAGGGATTTGTAAGGGGAGCATTTTTAGCCGTTGTGATAAAAATCATGTGATTGGAAAACCTTTTCTTAAAGCCAAAACTGTAAAGATACTCACCTGCAAGGTATTTGATGGTATCAAGTTTATGTGACTCTAACATAGTCTTTATTCCTGCTACTTCTGTGTCAATCTTCCTTCTTGTTTGAGTCAGTGCTCTATCTTGTTGGGAATGCTGAAATTAAACATGTTCAGTTATATAAACAAACAGCAAAACCTTTGTTCTGTACATGGGCATAAAGCTTCTGAAAACATACTGGCTATTTAAAAATAGTAAAGGGCAATATAAATTAATGTCTAATATACTAACGTATAGTGGCCTCTCGACTATCCACTGACAGATGATGTTGGTTAAGAGAAGGGTTGGGAATTTTATTTTATTTTTAAGGCTCCACCCTATTGTTTAGGGAGAGATAAGCCACCAATACAGCCGTCTTGCTGTGGCTTACAGCTTTGACATTGGTATCATGTTAACACAGCATCTTAGATTTAAGATGAAACCTTGCTCAATATTCTAGGAGCAACATTTGGGAAACAGAATGTGTGTGAATTCAGGAAGCTGCGCATAGCGTTTTACTTCCTGGTCCTGTGTATTGTAAGGGTACCTGTATGTGTAACAATTTTTGTCATGCTGCCTGATATGTATGGGCTGACCTTCAGAGAATAGGAATGAAAACCATCGGTAGGGAAGGTAACATCAGTGGGGAGTGTGCATGACCAACAGCACACTCAGTAGGGTTCACATTAACACACAATTTGAACGCCAGGTGACGCCATTGCAAGTGAATATAATAAACTCCTAATGAATCATTTTTATTTATGTAAATCCTTAAAGAGGCACTGTCATTATGAAAAACTTTTATATTTTGTAGTACTACTGATAAGATGACTTTTTAAAATATACATTAAAAAAAAAATCTAATTTTACTAAAAATGTATGCAGACAGACTACTCTATTTTGCAGCACACTGAATACCAGCCGTAAAGTGTGTTGGTATCCAGTATAGGAGATCACCATTGCACCACTGCAGCCTTCAGATGTTCCCAAACTTCAACTCTCATGATGAGAGGTGTAGTTTTGCAACCGCTGGGGGTACAATATTGTTTTAGAGCTGTGTATTCTCCAGCTTTGTGCCTCCAGCTCTTGCAAAACTACTAATGATGTGTGGGCATGCTGGGATGTGTAGTTTTGCAACAGCTAAAGGCAACAGTGCTTTACAAACACTGCAGCTCCAGCTGTTGCAAAACTACAACTCCCAGCATACTCTAACAGCCAAAGCTTTTCTGACTCCTGAATGACAAAGAAGCTGATGAGACGTTCAGGAGTCTGAAAGCTGAATGACACTACCGTGCAGTGATTTGGCAGACTGGAGAGAGAGACAGACACACCCCCTCCACAAAACAAAAAGACAAAGCAAGTGAGCAAGATATAAATGCTATTTGTTAGGGATATATAGGTCCTAAAACACATAAAAATTATATGTACATGACCAGGATTAGGTACCAAGTAATATCACTATGACAGGTATTCTTTAATATTGTTACATTTTCATGATCTGTGAAAAAAACAAAACAAAAAAAAAAAAAAACACATCTGATGGTGGGAAAACCCCTTCAAAGATGATCTGTTGGAACACTATGCTTTACTGTTAAGGCTAAGTTCACATTGCCATGGTGCTCTGTCCAGTTAAGGGCCTGTGCGGCTTTTTTTCCTTTCCGTTAAACAGTCCCAAAAACAGGTAAGGAGCACAACAGATTCCACCGGGTCCAGACGGATCCCAATGACTTGAATGGGGTCCATCGGAGATCCTGTAATGTACTTGAGTTTAGCGGAGAAAAAAAAAAATTGTTCATGGACGGAGTCCGGTGTCATTGTGAATGAGCCCTAAAGGACACCATAGTAAAGGGACAAGTCCAATCTTTTGCCAGTTAAAAACAGCACAAAACTAAGAGTGGGATTGGCTAATAAGAGCTATTGAATAATACAGCAAACTCAAAATTAGGAGTTCTCCTGCCTCTATCAGCACTCACCGACAGTCTGCAAATATGCATGCAGATATATAACAGCATGTCAGAGAGTGGGTCTGTCTGGATGTGGATGTGTCTAATATAAGTCCATATAGTATGCTGCCAGATCAGCTTTAAAAATGGACAGCCTACACTCAGGATGGGCCATCAATATTAGATTGGCAGGTTTAACTACCAACACCTCACAATATAATATCCTGATGATAGCCCACTATTGTTTTTTGTAGGCTGGATAACCCCTTAAATGTAAGGTTTACATTATGACTGTACGCTTCATGACACGAACATGGACAGGCATGGGCCTCGCTGACTTCGAAAGGTCCAAACTTAGTCAGCTAATGAGTACGTTATATAGTCATTTCCCAAATGTACACATTTTCGGACTCAAAAGCGCAGCACACCACTCTGTGTTATAGTACAAACAAGTATATGTTCTGGAAATCACCCGGACGAAATCACCATCTGTGTTTAGCAAAATTGGATGCTGATGTATATGGGCACTTGCCCCAGTGACTTCTATGGCTTAATATATATGTAACATGGAGGGCACAATACTAATGGGAGTTCATGCTAGGACAATTTTGTCTTCGGAGCCCAGAGCTAGTAGCATAAATGATGTGTTTTATTCCTTTGTGTTGCTTTAAAAGGAACTTACACATATACATGCAACTTATGTATGTCATCTGTAGTTTTAAGTTACCGACTCCAGCCATTTAACCCCTTAGATACTACAATCAATAGCGACTGTGGAATCTAGACATTTAGAAAGAGGGAGGGGGCTCTCACTGTGCCCCATCAGCACCCCACATGAACAGTAAACAGCGTTTATGAAAAAAAAATACTTAAATGCTATTTTTGGTCACCTCACCTCCAAAAACATTAGAGAGTGATCAAAAGTCACATCAACCTGTCTTAGGAGTTCCTTGTTGAATGATTAATACTTCTTTCTCTTCCTGTGAGCATTGGGGCAGAGCTTCTCTAAAAATCCACATTTACCTCAAATTGGTACCAATTAAAATCTCTTCAAAAAATGAGCCCTCACACAGCTCTGTAGACAGAAATATAGAAACTGGTAAAGGGATCAAAACATAGTGAAGCGGAGCATTTTTTAAAGGAAATCTGTCATCAGTGTCACCTGCACTAACCTGTCGGTACAGACAGGTAGTGCAGGTGACACTGATGACAGCCATAATAACCTTGTCCCATTTCGCGCTCCGGTTCTTCCACTATCTTCTTTAGTATCTCCTATTCCAGGGCCAACTTGGAGAAAGGGCAGAGCTTCGTGACGTCACCGCTGCTGTTTGCTAGCAGCGAGACCCAGCATATAATAAGGAATGGTGACATCACGAAGGTCCGCCCATGCTCCAAAATGTCCCTGGAACGGAAAATACCAAAGATGATAGCAGAAGAAAGGGAGTATGGAACAGGACTAGGTAAGTATCATTGTCATCTGCACTACCTGTCTGGACCAACGGGTTAGTGCAGGTGATATGCATGACAGATTTCCTTTAAATTAAAAGTAGCAAAACCTAACCTAGAAAAATTTGGCAGGGGAGTAACCGTACTGACCTGCAGCCATCGCCTTCCTCCTGTCTGTGGTGGGATTCCTGGAGGAAGGTGATGTCTCACAGGAAGACATCACCTTTGTAAAAAATTGGCATAAAATTTTACTTTTTTCCATTCCACCATAAAAAAGTTCTTAAAGTTTTTATTGGTACCATTTTTGTTTAGATGGGACTTTTTGATCGCTTTTTATTGGACTTTGGTACGCCATCGACCCTGCGGTTTAGCTAACCTTATATTTTAATAGTTCGGACATTTATGCACCCGGCGGTACCACATGATTATTTTTTTAAAAAATGGGAAAAGCGCCGGTGATTCAAACGCCGGTGATTCAAACTTTTATTAGAGGAGGGGCTTATTACATTTATTTAATTTTTTTTCACTTTTTTTCTTAATTATAATTATTATTATTATTTTACCCCTGTAGGAGTCTATACCATGCAATCTTTTGATTGCATACACTGTTCAATGCAATGCCATATCATAGCATTGATCAGTGTTATCGGTGCTCTGCTGCTCCAGCCTGCTTGGAGCAATAGAACACACGATCGGACGACAGGTGAGGCCCCTCCCGCCATCCTCTCAGCTAATCTGGACATCCACTGAGCTGCCGGTATGCTTTCAGTATCATTTTAGATGACACAATCAACTTTGATCGCTGCATCTAAAGGGTTAATGCCGGGCATCAGCCCAATTGGTGATGCCCGGCATTAACCCTGGGTCCTGGCTGCTGATAGCAGTCAGGACCCACCGAATTTTAAAGCGTTCTCCGCTCGTGAGAACGCTTTAAACGCCGGTAATGGGACCAGGGCGTACAGGTACACCCTGCGTCCTTAACCCCTTAAGGACCAGAAGTTTTTTCGTTTTTGCACTTTCGTATTTTCCACCTCACCTTCTAAAAAAAAAAAAATATGAGGGCTTGTTTTTTGCGTCACCTATTGTACTTAATAATGACATCAATCATTTCACCCAAAAATTTATGGCGAAACCAGAAATTTTTTTTTATATTTGTGGGGCAAAATTAGGAAAACAAAACAAAACGCTATTTTGTAAATTTTGGGGGGGCTTCCGATTCTATGCAGTGCGCTTTTCGGTAAAAATGACACCATATGGTTATTCTGTAGGTCCATACGGTTACAATCAACCATTTTTATAACGTTTATTTTATTTTATTTTATTTTACTACTTATAAAAAAAAAAATTATAACTACAGTACATGCACCAAAATTTGTATGTTTAAAATTGTCATCTTCTGACCCCTATAATTTTATTTTTCCGTATCCGGGGCGGTATGAAGGCTTATTTTTTGCACTGTGATCTTTATCGGTACCATGATTGTTTTGATGGGACTTTTTATACAAAGTGACCAAAATACACAATTTTGTACTTAAATTTTTTTTTACACGTACGCCATTTACTGTGCGGTTTAGGTAACATTTTATAGATCCAGAAATGTACCCACATGTAAATTTTTATTTAAATATATATATATATATATATATATATATATATATATATATATATATATATATATATATATATATATATATACACACACACACACACACACACACATATATATATATTTTTTTTTTTTAAATGGGAAGAGGGGGTGATTCAAACTTTTATTCAGGAAGTGGTTAAATCACATTTATTCACTTTTTTCTCTCTATTTCTACACTTTTTTTTTTAACCCCCATAGGAGACTATTACATGCAATCCTTTGATTGCATACACTGAACAATGCTATGCAATAGCATATCATTGATCAGTGTTATCTGCGCTCGATTGCTCAAGCCTGGATCTCAGGCTTGGAATAATCATATGCTGATCGGACAACGGGAAGGAAGGCAAGTACCCTCCCACTGTCCTCTATTTCACTGCGGCGGTCCCCAACAGCTCTGCTGTGCTACCCGGCAGCATTTTTCTCCCAGTTTAGACGCCACAATCAACTATGATCGCAGTGTCTACAGGGTTAATACCAGACATCAACCCGATCGGCGATGTCCGTATTAGCTGTGGGTCCTGGCTGCTGATAGCAACCGGGACCACGCAGGTACGAAGCACACAGCTCCTGAGCACACTTCACATACCGGGAGCCGGCCACAAGCGTAACTACACGCTCGTGGTCGTTAAGGGGTTAAGGACTCGGGAGCAAGGGTGTACCTGTACGCCCTGCATCCTTAATAGGTTAAAGGGGTATTCCAAGATTTTTGTTTTGTTTTATTTGACTGTGCTGCAGGGGCTGTAAAGTTAGTATTGCTCATAATATAGTATCTGTACCAGTGTTTGATGGATGGCAATCTTTGTCCGGGAAGTGCTGTCTCAGGCCTTTCCCAGGTTGCAGTCCGGGCAGAGACAATGCATCACTAGTCAGGTGCTGAAATGAATTGTAGTTTTAAGCACCACACACATGGAAGGGAGAATAGCTGTGCTGCAATTGGTGGGGTGGTTGATGTGTGGAGAGGGAGATAAGTCACCTCCCACCTAGAAACAAGGGATCCTGGGGATCCTAGCTAGAGGGAGGGCACAGAAAAAGGAAATAACCAGATGACACAAACAAACCGGCAGCATGATGGGGGGACGGACGGACACAGAACATGGCCATTTACCACCAACACAAGCAGAGACACTTAGTAAGCATTTCCATTACTGGCTGACAGGTAATTAGTAAAATCACCTTACGTTGGCTAACCCCTTTAAATGTGAACAAATAAATAGGTGGCAATTACTTTTGTTCATTTTTAACATAGTGGAAGGGTCCATTGCTTTCGCCATGTCTATATTTCCTGTAAGTGTGGAATGTGTTTTCATACACAGAAATGTAGGTGTAAGTCAAAGTAAATTACAGTGCAGCCTGAGGCCGCAACTGCATCATAATATCCTTTTGGACAGGATAAGCATGTTGTGAATTTGTCACGTTCTAAGGTGCAGCAATAATCTCCATGGCATAATGTATAATAAAATTATATTGTGTGATTCATTGGGCTGAACTTGATTGTGGATCTCATTTAAAAGTTATGCGTAAAAGCTTGCTGACCCTGTCATCTATCCAGCCACTGACACAAAGTCAACAAGTCACAGTCAGCTGATGTCACCAGCATATATATATATATATATATATATATATATCAACTAGTAAAAATAGAAGCAGTAGGGAAGTCCATAGCAGTCAGATTGCAAGTACTGGCAATTCTATTCTGCATAGCAGTTCTCAGATTACTCACAAGAACAATACAAGGGGGGGGGGGGGGGGGGGGGAATTAGCCTTCCTAGTCCGGTCCAGTCCAGCGTTTCCCCAATATCCCTACTGCTCTCCCAGTGGATGCCACGTTATCACATGATGTTGTATTTGGACCATGTGAAGACATGAAGCACCATGAAACAAGGATGGCGCTTGCCAGAAGAGTGCCAAGGATAAGTAAAACTAAAGGTTTTTTTTGTGGGATTTAGAAATCTAAAAATTTGACCTTATAATAAAACAAAATACATTTTTCACTATACCATAGTAATGCCATGCAGAGAAGGAGAGGAATCACTATGGTAAAGTAAACTACAAAACCTGTTACTTTGCAATTCTGAGCCAAAACGCATATTTTTAATCCTGTAATACTAGTCTATATTCACTGTACATGAATTTGGATAAGTCCAGGAACAATATAGGGTCAGGAGCTGAGTCTGCCCCATTATATAACTAATAACCGCCTCCAGTTGTCAAGATTGGAGAAAACTCTGATCCTGGCCATTTACCTTCTCAGACGCCTCTGTCAGTAGTGACTGTGGCATCTTAAGAGTTAGAGAGAGGAAGTCCCCATGAGGTGTAATTGGAGTGTGTCATAGTTTCATAGGGTAGTCTACTGTTTTTCCCCCATTTAGCATTTAAATGGACACTGTCACCAACTTTTTTTTTGATGTGCTGTAGTACTTATGTACTACAACATATCTCTAATATAGTTTAATTTTTTTTTATTTTCATGGTGTATTTTACATTTGAAAACCGGCCACTAGGGGTCTCCCTCCTAGTGGCCGGCTGCAGCCTGGCAATCGGACCGATGCCAGCCGGGCAATTGGTCCTAATTAATTCTGGCTGCGCTGGCCAATCAGACAGGCGGGAGCGAGCAATGTGAATGCCGGGGCTGCAGCTCATTGGCTGCCTGGCCTCGCAGCTGCCTGCCCCCCCATGTATAGTCTGGAGGCAGCGCGGCACTGAATCTCAGTGCTGCGCTGATGCTCCAGGACTGTACATGTCCTGTACAGGTAAGTGAGATCTTCTTTCACTTACCCGTACTTTGTTTCGGTTCCGGGTCTCGGCGGTGAGCAAGGCAGGTGAGCGATACTCATTTACTCCTCCTCCCTGGATAACACTACACTGCTAAACAGGGAGGAGGAGACCCCAGAGCAGACTGCCATGTGATTCGCTGACCATCTATGCGCACTCCGAATAGGAGCGCAGCATAGATGAAGTGAGGGTGGAAGTCGGCACCCAGCAGGCTTCAGTGACGTTGCGCCTGCTGGGGAAGTCTGCTTCCGGTAGAGTTAGGGAGAAGAATAGAAGATGAGACATTTATAAGGTAAATCAAAAATCCGGGTACTAATAGTCTACCACCAAATTTCTTCAAAGCCAAATTGTAGACTAAAATATAACTTATTAGATTCAGATTAAAACCATGCCTCTCGTAGGCTGCCATCAAACAATATTTTCAACACCAAAAAAAGGGGGGGGGGGGGTGCTCAAAAAAGAAAAAAATGTGACCAATACTACAAGATAATTATACTAGGTATCGCTTCTATCACTTACCCTATCCCCTTGACTCAGGGAGTGATAGGTAGGGGACAACAGGCAGGGCGGGATCGGGAGCCTGATATGCCCTACAATATCCCTTTTTCTAATAGCCTGCCCTAGGTGGAGTTAGCGTCCTGATAAGGATGGCCCCGCTCTGGAACCTAGTCTAGTCTCACTAGGTGTCCCTACAGTGAACTGACTTACTTGCTAATAGTATATACTAACTCACTAGGTGGGCAAAACCCTATTTATACCTATAGATCATATACACAGTTAACAAGTTCCCATAATGGAAACAGATAGGAGAACAATATCTCAAATGATAATATCTGTATTAAATCACCCACCTAATATATACAGTGAATAATCCTTAGGTAGTATACTTATTTATTTTATTTATCAGATAATATAACCAGTGAAAATTTTTTACTGATAATAGAAAATTTTTACAATCCAGGATCAAAGCTTTAAAGATCACAAAAGATTTCATCAGTGGCTAGATATTTAGCTATCAAAATACAGGGATATTCATGTCACTGTATCGAGCACATTATTAGCAGGTCTGCAAATTTATATCAGTTCATATAAATGAAAAAACATCAAAACTTAAAAAAAAAAAAAAAAAAAGTTCCCATGGATGTCATAAGTGAAGCGATACTTAGCTGTTAGATATACAGATATTATTGTCTCAACGCGTTTCCTTGCTCAGGTCATCAGGAGACTGGTAGGAGCTGGATGCGGTGAGCACGCCATGATCATTACTGATGGTCTTGATGGGAATGCGGCTGACGAGACCCGGTGAGCGCTGGTTTAAATACTAGCTGGAACGCACATACCTGCTGTTCATTCACCGCCTGTGACCCGCATATTCTCACGAGTGTCGGATGTGATCTACGTCACATCCGATTACCATGTGACCAAAAAGTGCATCATGTCTGTAATGCCGGAAGTGATGTCTAGCCGTCATTACTGTTTATATCGTTGCAAAGCAACAGGTTCGCCGCTTACAACTGTGTTTATACCTGGAGACAAGCTGGTTCGTATCGGAAGTGACGTGGTAAACGTCACCGCTGTTAGTATAGTTGCTATGCAATGGGTTCGCTATCTCCGGCAGTGTGTTAGATACGCAAGAACCAACTTGTTAATGTCCGGACTACCGGAAGTGAGTCAAGGGGATAGGGTAAGTGATAGTCAGAAGCGATACCTAGTATAATTATCTTGTGGTATTGGTCAAATTTTTTCTTTTTTGAGCACCCCCCCCCCCCCCTTTTTTTGGTGTTGAAAATATTGTTTGATGGTAGCCTACGAGAGGCATGGTTTTAATCTGAATCTAATAAAAGTTATATTTTAGTCTACAATTTGGCTTTGAAGACATTTATAAGGTAGCAAACATTTTTTTAAAGGCAGGGAGGGGTTTAGGGATAGTTTAGCAATAGGTAGGGACAGAAAAAAAAAATACAGATGGTGGAAGCTACTCTTTAAATATGTACAAATATATGAATACAAAGAGCAAACCTTTTATTAATACCACCATGTCTGGACATGTCAAAAGTAATAAAATATATCACAATATTTATCCCAGACAGTAAACCTTGTTTAAAAAAAAAAAAATTCAAAATGTCTGAATTTCTATGTTTTTCGCTGTCTTATGCTACATTAAATAGGACCATTAAGTGCCTTTTGATGGGAGAAGATAAAATGAGAAAAATAAATGAAAACTGGCTTAATCATAGCAAGTAGAGATGAGCGAACTTACAGTAAATTCGATTCGTCACGAACTTCTCGGCTCGACAGTTGGACTTTTCCTGCGTAAATTAGTTCAGCCTTCAGGTGCTCCGGTGGGCTGGAAAAGGTGGATACATTCCTAGGAAAGAGTCTCTAGGACTGTATCCACCTTTTCCAGCCCACCAGAGCACCGGAAAGCTGAACTAATTTATGCAGGAAAAGTCATCAACTGCCGAGCCGAGAAGTTCGTGACAAATCGAATTTACTGTAAGTTCGCTCATCTCTAATAGTAAGTAAAAAACTAACCATAGCCTGCTAAGGCTATAAAAGAACATAATGTACTCAGTTTGCCTGCACTTCAGTCTCTCCTGGTCTCTGTTTTCTTTCTCACGAAGATGTTCTGAACACACTGCAGCCAAGAGAAGGGACAATGCATCACCAGGATAAGTAAACAGAGGGACCAGTGCACTGTCACTAAGCTGGGAGAGGAGAGTACAGTATAGATAATTACTTCATAGCCCTAGCAGGCAGCAGATTTTTTTTATTTTTTTTAAAGTTAAATCTGAAAATCCTTTAAAGGGTTATGTTATTATTGCAGAAAGGGGATGCATACTTTAAAGGGGTACTCCGGTGGAATTTTTTAAAGTTTAAATCAACTAATGCCAGAAAGTTAAACAGATTTGTACATGCCTTCTATTAACAAATCTTTACGACTTACAGTACTTTTTAGCAGCTATAAAAATTTATTTTTTGTGTTGTCCATAGTGCTCTCTGCTGACACCTCTGTCCGTGTCAGGAACTGTCCAGAGCAGCATAGGTTTGCAATGGGAATTTTCTCCTGCTCTGGACAGTTCCTGATGCGGGCATCAGGTGTCAGCAGAGAGCACTGTGGACAAGACAAAAAATTCAAAAAGGAAATAATTTCCTCTGTAGCATACAGCTGCTAAAAAAGTACTGGAAGAGTAAATATTTTTTTAATAGAAGTCATTTACAAATCTGTTTAACTTTCTGGCACCAGTTAAAAAAAAAAAAAAAAAAAAAAAATTTTTAGATTTCCACCGGAGTACACCTTTAACCTCTTAAGGACTGAGCCCTTTTTGCAATTCTGATCACATCATTTTATGCATTAATAACTCTGGCATGCTTTTACAGATTATTCTGATTCAGAGATTGTTTTTTCGTGACATATTCTACTTTAACAGTGATAAATTTTCGTCGTTACTTGCATCCTTTCTTCATGAAAATTTAGAAATTTGGCATTTTTTCTTACTTTGAAACTCTCCGCTTGCAAGGAAAATGGATATTCCAAATAAATTATATATTGATTCACATACACAATATGTCTACTTTATATTTGCATCATTAAGTTGACAAGTTTTTACTTCTGGAAGACACCAGGGGGGCTTCAAAGTTCAGCATCAATTTTCCAATTTTTCACAACATTTTCAAAATCAGAATTTTTCAGGGACCAGTTCAGTTTTGAAGTTGATTTGAGGGGTCTTCATATTAGAAATACCCCGTAAATGACCCCATTATAAACACTGCACATCCCAAAGTATTCAAAATGACATTCAGAAAGTGAGTTAACCCTTTAGGTGTTTCACAGGAATAGCAGTAACATGAAGGAGAAAATTCAAAATCTTCATTTTTTACACTCGCATGTTCTTTTAGACCCAGTTTTTTTTTTATTTTACAAGGGGTAAAAGGAGAAAAAGACCCCAAAATTTGTAACTCGAGTAAGGAAATACCTCATATGTGGATGTGAAGTGCTCTGTGGATGAACTACAAGGCTCAGGGAAGGAGCGACAATGAGATTTTGGAGAGTGAGTTTTTCTGAAATGGTTTTTGGGGGGGGGGCATATCACATTTAGGAAGCCCCCATGGTGCCAGAACAGCAAAAAAACAAAACCAAACAAAAACATGGCATACTATTTTGGAAGCTACACCCCTCAAGGAACGTAACAAGGAATCCGGTGAGCCTTAACACCCCACAGGTGTGTGACGACGTTTTGTTAAAATCAGATGTGTAAATGAAATTTTCTATCTTCTTCACTAAAATGCTGGTTTGCTCCCAAATTAAATTTTTTTTTTTACAAGGGGTTACAGGAGAAAATGCCCCCCAAAATGTGTAACCCCATCTCTTCTGAGTATAGAAATACCCCATGTGTGGACATCAAGTGCACTGAGGGCACACTACAATGCTCATAAGAGGAGAAGTGCCATTGTGCTTTTGGAAAGAAAATTTGTTTGGAATGGAAGTCAGGGGTCATGTGCGTTTACTCCCCATGGTGCCAGAACAGTGGACCCCCCCCCCACGTGACCCTATTTTGGAAACTACACCCCTCACAGAATTTAATAAGGGGTGCAGTGAACATTTACACCCCACTGGCATTTGACAGATCTTTGGAACAGTGGGCTGAGCAAATAAAAAAATTTATTTTTCATTTTCACGGACCACTGTTCGGAAAATCTGTCAGACAGCTGTGGGGTGTAAATGCTCACTGTATCCCTTATTACATTCTGTGAGGGGTGCAGTTTCCTAAATGGGATCACATGTGGGGGAGTCCATTGTTCTGGCACTATGGGGGCTTTGCAAACACACATGGCCTACAATTTCGGACACTCTCCAAAAGTCCAATGGCGCTCCTTCTCTTCTGAGCATTGTAGTTCGCCTGCAGAGCACTTTACATCCACATATGGGGTATATTCTTACTCAGAAGAAATGGAGCTACAAATTTAAATTTTTTCTTTCCTATTCTCCCTTGTGAAAATGTAGGGTAACCTACCCAGCATTTTAGTGGAAAAAAAAAAAATGTCTTCTTCATTTTCACATCCAACTTTAATGAAAATTTGTCAAACACCTGTGGGGTGTTAAGGCTCACTATACCCCTTGTTACATTCCGTGAGGGGTGTAGTTTCCAAATTGGGGTCACATCTGGGTATTTACTGTTTTGCGTTTATGTCAGAACTGCTGTAAAATCAGCCATCCCTGTGCAAATCACCAATTTAGACCTCAAATGTACATGGCACGCTCACTCCTGAGCCATGTTGTGCGCCTGCAGAGCACTTAACACCCACATATGAGGTAGTTCTGTACTCAGGAGAAATTTTGTTACAAATTTTTTTTTTTTTTTTTTCCCTTTTACAGCTTGTGAAAATTAAAAGTATGGGGCAACACCAGCATGTTCGTGTAAAAATTTTTTTTTTCCACTAACATGCTGGTGTAGACCCCAACTTTACCTTTTCATAAGGGGTAAAAGGAGAAAAAGCCCCCAAAATTTGTAACACAATTTCTCCAGAGTACGGAGATACCCATATGTGGCCCTAAACTGTTTCCTTGAAATACGACAGGGCTCCAAAGCAAGAGAGTGCCATGCGCATTTGAGGCCTAAATTCGGGATTTTAATCCACCACAAAAATACCCTATGGCAGGGTTTCCTAAACGGGGTGTCTCCAGCTGTTGCAAACTCCCAGCATGGCTGTCCAGCAATTCTGGGATTTGTTTTTCAACAGCTGGAGGCTCCATTTTGGAAACAGTGCCGTGCAAGACTTTTTTTTTTTATTTGGGGGAGGGACTGTGTAGGGGTATATGTAGTGTTTTACTTTTTATTTTGTGTAGGTGTAGTGTAGTGTTTTTAGGGTACATTCACACAGGTGGGTTTACAGTAAGTTTCTCGCCAGGAGTTTGAGCTGCGGTGGAAAATTTTCCACATCTCAAACTTGCAGCAGAAAACTCGCTGTAAATGCGCCTGTGTGAATGTACCCTGTACATTCCATGGGGGAGGGGAGGGACCTTCAGTTGTTCCAAAACTACAACTCCCAGCATGCACTGACAGACCATGCATGCTTGGAGTTGTAGTTATGCAACAGCTGGAGGCACATTGGTTGCGAAACAGAGTTCATTACTTAACTCGGTGTTTCGCAACCAGTGTGCCTCCAGCTGTTGCAAAACTAGAACTCCCAGCATGTACAATCTCTCAGTGCATGCTGGGAGTTGTATTTTTGCAACAGTGAAGGCACAACGGTTGCAAAACACTGAGTTAGGTAACAAACTCTGTTTCGCAACCAATGTGTCTCCAGCTGTTACAAAACTAACAATCAGCATGCATTGACAGTCGAAGGGCATGCTAAGAGTTGTAGTTTTGCAACAGCTGGAGGCACACTGCTTCAACTCCCAGCACGCCCTTTTGTAGTCTGTGCATGTTGGGAGTTGTAGTTATGCAATAGCTGGATGCACACTTTTTCATAGAAAAAAATTGCCTCCAGCTGTTTCATAACTACAACTCCCAACATGCACAGACTACCAAAGAGCATGCTGGGAGTTGCAGTTGGAACTACAGCTGTTGCAAAACTACAACTCCCAGCATGCCCTTTGGCTTTGCATGCTGAGAGTTGTTGCTAAGCAACAGCAGGAGGTGAACAGGCCTCACCTCCTGCTGTATCCTGCCGCCGGGACCGCCGCCGCTGCTGCCACCGATCCTGCTGCTCCTGTCACCGCCACTGCACCAGAGGGGACCCCCGCTGGACCCGGGAAAGGTAGGAGACCCCTGCCGGCCCCGATCACTGCCATGATCAATTAAATGATCGTGAGGCGGCACCCATGGCGTCACTCCTGCTGGGTAAGGGTGAATGGGGCTGTCTTGGACATATATATTTGCAGTCACCCCAGTCGTACCCATACACCCCCAGTCCTTAAGGACTTTGAAACGGGGGCTTATGGATACGCCCAGTGTCCTTAAGCGGTCAAGACAGTAGTTCTCAACCTTTTTCGTGACTGTACCCCCAAAGGGTGAAAATACGTCCGCGGGTACCCCTCGTGAGTACATTTGCACGGAACTTACGTGCAATGGGGACCCGCAGACAAAGTAAGTCATAAAAGTACTTAATTTCATAATGGAGTGAGCTTATCTTTCTAATGCGCTACTTAATCCCCTTGTGCCATTATTCCCCCCTCCATCCTAATCCCCTTGTGCCATTATTCCCCCCTCCCGCTAATACCCTTTTGCCATTATTCCCCCCCCCCCCAACTTAATTCCCTTGTGCCATTATTCCCCCTCCGATCCCCTGGGCCAATATATGAGATACATACAATAACACCCACCCATACTGCGGTGTTACACCTAGTTTAACATGCTTACCAGGCCTGTGTCTATCCTGTTCGGTGGGAGTCGGAGGGCCGCACTGATGGGTCACGTCCTTCTGCGCAGTGCCGGCAACGTCAGGGATGTCACGCATCAGGCCCGGCAGCCACTGCAACTCATGTAAAGTGGCCACGACCGCAGCTCTAGCCACGGTACGATATAGTGAGCTGCTGCGGCAACCAATTCCCGCTCTACGCTGACAAATACTGGCCAATGCATGGCCGGTATTTGTCAGCTAACTGCTGTACCCCCGCATAACCCTTGGCGTACCCCTAGGGGTACACATACCCTTGGTTGAGAACCCCTGAAAGCTTCAGTGTTCGGATGAACACAAACTAGATTCATTTGACATCTTCCACAGCAAATCCACAAGAAAAAGCCACATGTGGATTTTACCTTGCCCATTGCTTTCAATGGGAAAAATATGTGACAAAGCTACAAAATATATTTACATCCCACAGACTGTAAAATCTGCACCACAGTTTGTTTATAAAAAAAAAAAAATTTTATATGGATATTTTCCACGGTGTACAGATGACAAGAACACATCTACTTTGCTGGTAATCTATTCCGCTAAAGACTTTCCATGACATTGGTCAGTGTGCATGTACCCTTTTATCGTTGTGCATATAAAATTCTATATGTAGTTATAAGTCAGAAAGCCCAGAAGAATGTTTCATCATTTTATAGGGGGGGGGGGGGGGGTTCTGTACTGAATAGGTGCACAGATAGGGCTGTACTATATAGGGTCACAGTGTGGGGGCCTAGCTACTATATAGGGACACACTGTGGGGGTCTAGCTACTACATGGGGGCACAGAGCACTACTTTTTATCTGGTGGCACATTGAGGACCGGATATTATATAGGGGCACAGAGGGGAATATCTACCAATGTATGGACAAACAGTGGGCAATACACACGGGAAGTTTCTATAAAAGGGAGGATGGTATTGGCGCGAGCAAACAAAATATTTGTCTGGCAGATTCTGTGGAAATAAGTCATGGCCATGAGAACACTTCAAGATGGCCAACATAGTAACATAGTTCATAAGGTTGAAAAAAGACCAGAGTCCATCAAGTTCAACCTATATCCCTAATGAGTCCCTACTGAGTTGATCCAGAGGAAGGCAAAAAAAAAAAAAAGAAAAAAAAAAAACTCATACTAGAGGTAAAAATTCCTTCACAACTCCAAATATGGCAGTCAGAATAAATCTGTGGATCAACCTTCTGTCCCTATAAATCTAGTATCCATAACCTGTAATGTTATTATTCTCCAAAAAATGCATCCAGGCCCCTTTTGAACTCTTTTACCAAGTTGACCATGACCACATCCTCTGGCAGAGAATTCCACAGTCTCACTGCTCTTACAGTAAAGAACCCCCATCTGTGCTGGTGTAGAAACCTTCTTTCCTCTAGACGTAGAGGATGCCCCCTAGTTATAGATGCAGTCCTGGGTATAAATAGATCATGGGAGAGATCTCTCTACTGTCCCCTGATATATTTATACATAGTTATTAGGTCTCCACTAAGCCTTTTTTCTTAACTAAATAACCCTAATTCTGATAATCTTTCTGGGTACTGTAGCCCTCCCATTCCCTGTATTACCCTGGTTGCCTGTCTTTGAACCCTCTCCAGCTCCACTATATATTTCTTGTACACTGGTGCCCAGTACTGTACACAGTTTATGTGTGGTCTGACTAGTGATTTGCACAGCGGTAGAATTATTTCCTTGTCGTTGGCATCTATGCCCCTATTGAAGCACCCCATGATTTTATTTGCCTTGGCAGCAGCTGCATGACACTGGTAAATTATTTTTGCTACTTTACTATTCAACCCCTCTACAAGGTACTTAATGAATATATTAAATAGAATAGGACCCAAGACTGACTCCTGTGGTACCCCACTAGTAACAGTCACCCAATCAGAATAAGTACCATTAATAGCCACCCTCTGTATCCTATCACTGAGCCAGTTACTTACCCACTTGCACACATTTTCCCCCAGCCCAATCCTTCTAATTTGATGTACCTTTTATGTGGCACCGTATCAAATTCTTTGGAAAAATCAAGATATACAACATCCAGCAATTCCCCCTGGTCCAGTCTAGAGCTCACCTCCTCATAAAAGCTGATCAGGTTAGTTTGACAGGACTGATCCCTCATAAACCCATGCTGATATAGGTTCATACATTTAATATTATCAAGATACTCAAAAATAGCATCTCTTAAAAACCCTCAAACAATTTGGGGGCGCGGCGAGACGAAGAATATTGGCTACACATTGAAACAGCTCCCACTCCCTGAGGCCGCCACATAAGCAATTTTAGCAGGTGACCCAGCACCTATCGATGGAGAGAACTGCTAGACGCCGCAAGAAGCTCTCACCTGCTTCAACCCCCCCTGGAGGCATCTCACGCTTTCTGCTGCTGGCCCCGCCGCCTTTCGCGAGGTGTGCCGCCGCCATTGCTCAGGGCCTCCGCTCCCGTTCCTTGGGCACCACCTCCCACAACGCTTCTAACCTGAGCCGCGCACCACAATCTGTGGCGGAGGATCGGCAGACTGCTCAGCTCCTGCTACCACTCACCTCTGTGGCGACTCACCTCTCCTTCTCCAGGCTGCTCCCCGGCCGTGCGCCTGGAGGCCTCTGCAGTGACTCCCACTTCGGCTGCAGACCATGCCTCCTCCCCTGCTCCACAGGAACTTGTGGTGAGTGGATCTCCTGTCTTGCTGCCGGGAGGGGTCCCCCCCTCAGTTGCCTGCCACCAGCTTTCCTCCAGGGACCCTTCAGTCTCCTGTTTCCCCTTGGGTGGGGAAGCACCATCTTGGGCCTCAGTTGTGCGTGGGTCCTTATGTCCCTCCACTGCTCCTCCTGCTGGCTGCACTTCCCTCCACCTACACAATCAAGTGGGGAATCAGCTATTCCCACACCTGCAGTGACCTGGACTGTGCCACCTGTCCTTCCCCCACCACTGCCCTCTGTGCTCTCATCTGTCAGTCATAACCAACTCCTCTCTCCAAAACCCCAGAGAGTCATGGCTACCCAAAAAGTGAGCTCAGGGGCCCTGGGGTCCCTCTCGGATGACACCTGCAATCTATGCATAATGACTCCACATTATCGTTTCCCTCCCGTGTATCCTCCTGCAGTGCGGCCTTCAGACTGGACTTTACAAAAAAAACTCCTTCCCCTTTACATTTTGTCCGATCCTTCCTGAATAGACTATAACTCTATGTTGACCGCCCAGTCATAGCTATCATCCAACCATGTCTCGGTTATACTCACTATGTCATAATTCTCCTCATGAAAAATCTGTCAATCTGAAGAAGGGGTATGCTGACCCCGAAACGCGATATTAATGCTATGAACAAAAAGCTTGAACTTAACTCACTTCCATGATCTGGCTGTGAAATTCTATGGACTTCTGAGCGCCTACCTTAAGGTCATTCTCACTACATCCATAATTCTCCTCAGACATTATCAACTCCAGTTCGCCAGTTTTATTGGTTAGACTTTTGGCATTAGTCAACATGCAATTCAAAGGTGTATGTTTTTTCCCTAGGAAGCCTATCCCTATTAACTATTCTAACCCCTCCCTCCGCTCCACCCCCAAGTACATTAATAAGTCCCCCCTATGTTGTAGGTTCCCTTCCCCCAGTCCCTAGCTTAAACACTCCTCCATCCTTCTGGCCATCTTCTCCCCAAGCACAGCTGCACCCTCCCCATTGAGGTGCAGCCCTTCCCCACGGTAGAACCGGTATCTGACAGAAGTCGGCCCAGTTCTCCATGAACCCAAACCCCTCCTTACTACACCAGCTTCTGAGCCACTTGTTTACCTCCCTAATGCCAGTTTCTCCTCTAGATCCAGGATCTGGGCTTCCAAATGAACAACTCGCACACATCTTGCACAACAATATGCACTTAATCTGCTGTTAAAGGATTGCATACATCGTGCAAGATGTACACTGGACTGCATTTTCCAACATGGAGGCCATCTTGGTTTTGGAGATTTTAAAAATATGCAGTAAAAAACAAAAGCAAATATTTCAATTAAACCACCTGAATTTAAAGTCCCTTAATTTTAAGTCCCCCTTACTTTTATACTTCACACGATCACTAGCTCACACAATCACTTATTGTACTTGCTTTTATAGTTACCACCTCTCTGTTGCACAGCCTGGAAGTGAATGCACCACATGCGCCAAGGACTGTATTATCCAGTGACTATGTGGTGGTAATGTTAGTGGTCATGGTGTGGCATTATTCCACATATACTCAGTTCTCAGCATGTAAGTGCTCCCCAAGTATGTACAGGTTGTATGTTCATTCTGAGATCTGATAGTGCTAGGTGTGCTGCACTGTACGGTTGCTCACTGGTATTAGTGAGAATACTGAAAGAGGAGGCTGGGTGTGCTTGGGCATGGCTGAGGCTGTGGTTTGAGGCATGGCTGAGGCTGTGGTTTGAGGCATGGCAGAGGCTGTGGTTTGAGGCATGGCAGAGGGTGTGGTTAGGGGCATGGCTGGGGCTATGGGCTCTAGTGCTGGGTATTTTGGAGACCTACAGTGGGGATCAAAAGTTTTGGCACCCCAGGTACAAATTTGTATTAATGTGCATAAAGAAGCCAAGTAAAGATGGAGAAATCTGCAAAAGGCATCAAATTACAGATTAGAAATTCTTATAATATGTCAACAAAAGTTAGATTTTATTTCCATAATTTACACTTTCAAAATAACAGAAAAAAAAATGGCGTCTGCAAAAGTTTGGGCACCCTGCAGAGTTAATATCTTGTACTGCCCCCTTTGGCAAGTATCACAGCTTGTAAATGCTTTTTGTAGCCAGCCAAGAGTCTTTCAATTCTTGTTTGAGGCATCATTGCCCATTCTTCCTTACAAAAGTCTTCCAGTTCTTTGAGATTTCGGGGCTGTCTGTCACGCACTGCTCTTTTAAGGTCTATCCATAGATTTTCAATTATGTTGAGGTCAGGAGATTCTGAAGGCCATGGCAAAATCTTCAGTTTACGCCTCTTGATGTAATCCCCCGTGGATTTCGAGGTGTGTTTAGGATCATTATCCATTTGTAGAAGCCATCCTCTCTTTAACTTCAGCTTTTTCACACAGATGGAATCAAGTTAGCATCCAAAATTTGCTGAAATTTTATTGAATCCATTTTTCCTTCTGCTCGTGAGATGTTCCCTGTGCCACTGGCTGCAATACAACCCCAAAGCATGATTGATCCACCCCCATGCTTAACAGTTGGACAGAGGTTCCTCTGTTCCCCTTCTCCAAACGTACCTTTGCTCATTCCAGCCAAAAAGTACAATTTTAACGTCATCGGTCCACAGAACTTGTTTCCAAATGCATCAGGCTTGTCTATATGTTCATTTGCAAAGTTCAAACGCTGATTTTTGTGGTGAGGACGTAGAAGAGGTTTTCTTCTGATGACTCTTCCATGAAAACCATATTTGTACAAGTATCTCTTTATAGTGGAATAGTGTACCACAACTCCAGTGACTTCCAGATCTTTCTGGAGGGATTGTGCAGTCAAACGTTGGTTTTGAATAGTTTTTTATCACAATCCTGCAAACTGTTCTGTCTGATATTTTTCTTGGTCTTCCAGATCTTGCTTTAACTTCCACTGTTCCTGCTGACTGCCATTTCTTAATTACATTTCGAACAGAGGATAATGATATCTGAAAATGTTTTTCTATCGTCTTATAGCCTTCTCCAGCTTTGTGAGCGTCGACTATTTTCAGTTTCAGATTTCTAGACAACTGCTTAGAAGAACCCATGGTGCTGATTGTTGGGGCAAGGTCAGATGAGTCTGGGCATTTAAAACCTTTGAGATTGACATCCCCTGGTCTTCCCAGGTGATGATTCAGAACAATCCATGACACTGGCAGGTCTCAGCTTTGCAAAGGGGGCAGTGCATGCTATAAATTCTGCAGGGTGCCCAAACTTTTGCAGACAACATTTTTTTGTTTTCTGTTATTTTGAAAGTGTAAATGATGGAAATACAATCTAACTTTTGTTGCCATATTATAAGAATGTCTAATCTGTAATTTGATGCCTTTTGGAGATTTTTCCATCTTTCCTTGGCTTCTTTATGCACATTAATACAAATTTTTACATGGGTTGCCCAAACTTTTGATCCCCCACTGTAGCAACACCCCTGGTATAAAGACATAGGAAAAGATTTATCAAAGCCTGTGTAAAGGAAACAACTGCCTCTTATTTTCAAAAGGGCCACTGAAAAAAGAAAGACACATTCTTATTGGTTGCTACGGACAACGTCACCACTCTTCATCTACACAGGTTTTGATAAATCTCCACAATAATGTATTGGGGGACATTAGCTGTGCTGCCTTAAAGGACAAGAATCATGTATATATATAAAAAAAAAATGTATCACCTATTTGAAGGATAAGGGAGATAAGCTTTAGATCGCAGGGGGTCCAGAACACTGGGCCCCCTTCGATCACCTCTTTAGATCCCCGGCTCTCCTATACAGTGTCACGTCATGACCCCTGCATCAAGCGGGGGCCGCCTTGCCCACTCTATATAGTTCTATGGGAGAGCCGAAGATAGCTGAACGGCTCTCCCACAGAGCTATATGGAGGGGTGTACTTGTCTTTTAACCCAGTTGTCACAAGCAAACTTGTATTCTGTATACAGGCAATATAAATGTCCTACTGCTCACATGAAGAAATGCAGCACAGTACTTACCATTTCTACTATTTCTGTTCGAAGTTCCAAAAGTTTCCGTCCATTATCGGCGTACTATGTGAAAAATATAAGAGTAAACAAAATAAATGAATATGTGGACTAACGCCAACTTCATATTGAAATAACTTCTATAAAAGGAAAAGCTAATTTTTTTCTTTAGTTATTTAGTTTAATATTTCATTCTTAGCTATGTTTTCTTGATACAGCCAGTTTAGTAATGGTAGCTGCATTGTGGTATCGGGCAAAAATTATGGTTCAATCAGGGCCAGCATATAATGCACAGTACAGCAAAAGAGCTGGTCTGGCAGCTATGACTGGCAGCCACCAGAAATGGGCACTGTCACTTTAAAAGAACATTTTTATCGGTTTTGGTCTAGGGATTGTTAAAGAGTACCTGTCACCAAATAAAAAACTTTTAATAAAGTGTTCCTTGTGTAATTAGGAGACACTTTCCCATTCACTTTCTTTTAAAATTATCATCATAAATATGTTTAAAATGTAATAGAAAAAAAAACAGCCACTAGGTGGCTCTGTTCTGTTCCCTACCACACTTAATACAGTGAATTTGGTCTCCTCCCGGCCTGGCAGGAGACCAAACTCAGGAAATGTTTCTCTGCACTGAGCTTGATTGACAGCTGCACAGAACCTCACTGAATGCTGCAAAGAGCCTCACTGAAACATGCATAGAGCCTCATTGAAAGATGTACAGAGCCTGATGTCTTCTATTCATCACAGCACTGTAACGATGAGAGGGCAGAAGTGGTCTCCCAGCAGGCTTCAGTGATGTCATGCCTTTTGGGAAACACCCACTTTCTCCTGCTGGGATATTGATACACAGCTTTTTAAAGCTTTGATTTCTTTTTTTAAAGGGCTGGAGGGGTGTTAGGAGTAGTTAGGGAACATAGCCTGAGTTAGTTTAGAAATGTTTATTTGGTGACAGGTACTTTTTAAGGATCTCTAAAGTGACAGTAACACTTTATTATCTGTATTGCAGTATTTTTTAGGCATTGCATAGCACTGTTATTAGAATTTTTATGTATGGCAATTTTGTATGACCCCTTATCTATTATATGGCATTATCTTTTAGGAAGCTGGATGGATGCAACTGGCATTTTTTCTTTGCACTCCATGTTTACTCGGACACGGAACGAGAATACATTATGTAATGTAGATGCCTAGAAGGTACCACACTGTGCATCATCCAACATCAGGCAATTTTTTGGGCCTTCTCAGTAAATCACAGGAGAACACAAACACCATGATGCTATTCATCTAGTAGTAGTACGTACATGGTGATCAGTCCCAGGCACCTCCCTAGTTCCTGTTTTTGTCTATAAAAGAGCATTTTAATACAAAGTATATTTGTAAAACTTGCTTAAGTAGCAAACTCCTAATAGAATATTTCAATGGAAATTGCTTCGTCTACCAGACAGAGCTTCCCAGTGAACCTGAGTATATGGGATGCACCGATATATCGGCGGCCGATACATATCGGCCGAAAATAGCTGTTTCGGGGAAATGCCGAAACAAAAAAAAAAAAAATGTGCCGATAATGACCACCTCCCCTGCCCGCCCACAGCACAAGTTGCAAACACTGCCAGTGGCAGAGGCACTCGTGGGGGGTGCAGGGGGGCCGGGCGCAACATCTGGGGGGCGCGCTCTCCGGGATAGGAATACTTCTTTTTATGTGCCCGGGCCGGCTCCCGTGTGTGGCTGCAGGCGGGGGCCGACCAGAGCATATAAAAACTAATACTGTATACTAAAAACCAGGGGGCCTCCAGCTGTTGTGAAACTACAACTCCCAGCATGCCTGGACCGGCAAAGTCTGTCCGGGCATGCTGGGAGTTGTAGTTTCACAACAGCTGGAGGCCCCCTGGTTTTTAGTATACAGTCTTAGTTTTTACATGCTCTGGTCGGCCCCCGCCTGCAGCCACACGCGGGAGCCGGCCCGGGCACATAAAAAGAAGTATTCCTAATCCTATCCCGGACATCCCTGTGTCCCGAAAAATCTTTTCGGGACATAAGGATGTCCGCCGGTCACTCACCATTCCCCGGCGTCCTCCTGCGATCCTCCTTCGGTCCTTCGCTTCTCCGCCTCTATGGTCGTACGCACGGGACCACAGTGACGTCCCGTGCGTACAACCATAGAGATGCAGGAGGACCGCAGGATCATCGCAGGAGAACGCACGCCGGCCGGGGCCTAGTAAGTGACCGCGTCATCTTCTTCAGTGTTCCGGTCACCGCTTCTCCGGTCCCGGCACCTACTGCTATGGTCCATGGGCCATAGCAGTAGATGTGACCCCGGGCCGGAGGAGCGGTGACCGGATCACTGTGGGGGCAGCAGTACAGACATACAGCCTCCAGCCAAACACTGTATATGGCTGGAAGCTGTATGTCTGTGGGGTGGGGGGAAGCTGCCTAATATTGTTGGGGGGCAGCTGCCTACAAATGTGGGGGGAGCTGCCTAATATTGTTGGGGGGCAGCTGCCTACAAATGCGGGGGGGGGGGGGGGAGCTGCCTAATATTGGTGGGGGGGAGCTGCCTAATATTGTTGGGGGGCAGCTGCCTAATATTGTTGGGGGGCAGCTGCCTAATATTGTTGGGGGGCAGCTGCCTACAAATGTGGGGGGGGCAGCTGCCTACAAATGTGGGGGGGCAGCTGCCTACAAATGTGGGGGGGAGCTGCCTAATATTGTTGGGGGGGAGCTGCCTAATATTGTTGGGGGGGAGCTGCCTAATATTGTTGGGGGGGAGCTGCCTAATATTGTTGGGGGGGAGCTGCCTAATATTGTGGGGGGGGGAGCTGCCTAATATTGTGGGGGGGGGAGCTGCCTAATATTGTGGGGGGGGGGAGCTGCCTAATATTGTGGGGGGGGGGGAGCTGCCTAATATTGTGGGGGGGGGGAGCTGCCTAATATTGTGGGGGGGGGGAGCTGCCTAATATTGTGGGGGGGGGGAGCTGCCTAATATTGTGGGGGGGGGGAGCTGCCTAATATTGTGGGGGGGGGGGGAGCTGCCTAATATTGTGGGGGGGGGGGAGCTGCCTAATATTGTGGGGGGGGGGAGCTGCCTAATATTGTGGGGGGGGGGAGCTGCCTAATATTTTGGGGGGGGGGGGAGCTGCCTAATATTGTGGGGGGGGGGAGCTGCCTAATATTGCGGGGGGGGGGAACTGCCTAATATTGTGGGGGGGGGAGCTGCCTAATATTGTGGGGGGGGGGGGGGAGCTGCCTAATATTGTGGGGGGGGGGAGCTGCCTAATATTGTGGGGGGGGGGCTGCCTAATATTGTGGGGGGGGGGAGCTGCCTAATATTGTGGGGGGGGAGCTGCCTAATATTGTGGGGGGGAGCTGCCTAATATTGTGGGGGGGAGCTGCCTAATATTGTGGGGGGAGCTGCCTAATATTGTGGGGGGAGCTGCCTAATATTGTGGGGGGGGGAGCTGCCTACAAATGTGGGGGGGGGGGGAGCTGCCTACAAATGGGGGGGGGGGGGAGCTGCCTAATATTGTTGTGGGGAGCTGCCTAATATTGTGGGGGAACTGCTGACCTAATGTGGGGCGGAGCTGCCTAATATTGTGGGGGAACTGCCTAATATTGTTGGGGGGAGCTGCCTAATATTGTGGGGGAAATGCTGACCTAATGTGGGGGAGCTGCCCACTATTGTGGGGGAGCTGCCTATTAATGTGGGGGAATCTAATGAGCGGAGCGCTGCATTTTACTAGAAGACGGGGAGAAGTCATTTTCGGTTTCGGCTGGACATTTTTTTTTATTTCGGTTTCGGTTCTGAAATTTCCATTTCGGTGCACCTCTAATAAATATATATATATATATGCACAAAGATATAGGTGAAACATGAATATGCAGTTAAAACATGGAGAGCTATACAGCTATGGTGTAATAGATGCAAATGTGAAACTATGAAATACTGAGGCACTTAGCTCGCAAATTTGTCTCCGCCGGCGGTCAAATAGCTTGGACCGTCCCACCGCGATAAGGTGGCCTCATTGGGACGGACCCTACACTGTGAATATGCCTCTGTGTGAACAGTTCAGTAAGCATGGCAGGGTCTGGAACATCCAAGACACCTTATATACACCTGATAGAGGTGGGTGGGGTGCACGGCCAACATGGAGGTAGCCACTCCCCCGTATGTGCAATACAGACAAAGAATAAGTCAGCCAAAATGACGAAACAACTAAAAATCTGCCGATAATGACCACCTCCCCTGCCCGCCCACAGCACAAGTTACAAACACTGCCAATGGCAGAGGCACTCGTGGGGGGTGCAGGGGGGCCGGCCGCAACATCTGGGGGGGGGGGGGGGGTGTTGCGCTCTCCGGGATAGGATTAGGAATACTTCTTTTTATGTGCCCGGGCCGGCTCCTGTGTGTGGCTGCAGGCGGGGGCCGGCCAGTGCATATAAAACCTAATACTGTATACTAAAAACCAGGGGGCCTCCAGCTGTTGTGAAACTACAACTCCCAGCTTGCCCGGACAGACTTTGCCGGTCCGGGCATGCTGGGAGTTGTAGTTTCACAACAGCTGGAGGCCCCCTGGTTTTTAGTATACAGTATTAGTTTTTATATGCTCTGGTCGGCCCCCGCCTGCAGCCACACACAGGAGCCGGCCCGGGCACATAAAAAGAAGTATTCCTAATCCTATCCCGGACATCCCTGTGTCCCGAAAATCTTTTCGGGACATAAGGATGTCCGGCGGTCACTCACCATTCCCCGGCGTCCTCCTGCGATCCTCCCGCGATCCTCCTTCGGTCCTTCGCTTCTCCGCCTCTCACTGACGTCCCGTGCGTACAACCATAGAGATGCAGGAGGACCGCAGGATCGTCGCAGGAGAACGCACGCCGGCCGGGGCCTGGTAAGTGACCGCGTCATCTTGTTCAGTCTTCCGGTCACCGCTCCTCCGGTCCTGCCACCTACTGCTATGGTCCATAGGCCAT